>NC_057740.1:21543555-21588894 GCF_004010195.1 Chiloscyllium plagiosum | reverse complement strand
AAAGAGCGCCTCATCTTCCGCCTAGGAACCCTCCAACCACATGGCATGAATGCAGATTTCTCCAGTTTCCTAATTTCCCCTCTCCCCACCTTATCTCAGTCCCAATCCCCGGATTCAGCACCGCCCTCTTGACCTGCAATCCTCTTCCCGATCTCTCTGCCCCCACCCCCTCTCCAGCCTATCACCCTCACCTTAACCTCCTTCCACCTATCGTATTCCCAGCGTCCTTCCCCCAAGTTCCCTCCCCTCTACTTTTTATCTCAGCCCGCTTGGCACACCAGCCTCATTCCTGAAGAATGGCTTATGCCCGAAACATCGATTCTCCTGCTTCTCGGATGCTGCCTGGCCTGCTGTGTTTTTCCAGCACCACATTTTTCAACTCTGGTCTCCAGCATTTGCAGTCCTCACTTTCTCCACGGAGCGAAGGTAAGTACTGTATATACTTAAGTAAAAGTTGATCCCCTATTTTTGGCCAGGAAATCTGGAATTTTCCATATATCTTGTGTAAAAGTTGACCCTAGTTCTTCACAGATAACAGATCAACATTTGTAAAACAAGGTATTATCCTATACATAAATGTTACGAAGAGGAAATGAAATTTTTTCTCCTGCTATTATGTGTTTTGATGCATGATTCACACCAGATTCACGTGTGAATGTTTAAGACGCATCAGGTCAGAGTCAGGTGACAACCTCCCTTTGCGTGCAGCTCAGCTGAACTGAGTTCCTCTGTAGCATTCATGAAATACAGTCATATTACTGAAATTCGTTTTTTTATTTATTCATTTATAAATCAATTGGTTTAATTATACGGTATTTTGAACTGTAGCCTGAATTTCAGCTCCTCAAAAGCAGTATCCATGTAATAGTCAACCACATAGATTTTAAACTTAAAAATTATTCTAAAAAATTAAACTATTACACGAGTATATGTGGTATGTAAAAGGTTAGGATTAGTTAACTGGTTTAGGGGGTTGGCTGGAGTAAGTGGAGTAGGTTTATGATGGCGGTTAAGAGGGGGAAGAGATAGGGAGGCGGTCAGGTGGGATTAGAGTGTCCAGTCAGTGGAAATGTGGGTGAAGGAATTGTGTAGCAAATGACAGAGTGAAAGGGTTGAGTTGGCCAGGGAGTGATGTAGGCGGTTTGGATTGGGAGATATAGATATGGTTGGGTGGGGAACTTTGGGGGTGAAGTCAATTTAATAGTTAACCAGGAATTAGAGCTGGTTTTAATTCCACCCATATTTCCTAGGTAACTGTTAAGCTCCTGCACCTCCATGGAATGAAAGGTAGCTACATAAAGATACAAACTGATACCCAGTTTAATATCGTGTCAATGAGACTTTGTTTCTGTGACTTTTTTTTCAGTTGAAACTGCTTTTTTAAGTCTGATACATGAGTACAACTGATGATATCAGTATTTGATATAGCACAACTTCAGGACACAGGATGTAAGATATAAAGAAACTTTGCTCATGTTATACTAATTTTGAATTAAAATCAAAATAGGAGGCAGCTGAGAAGAGTGGCAGATGGTTCTTTGCAGAACATGTTTTAACTCCCTGAGAATTACTTTTAAATGAGAATGTAACTACACGATACTAATCTAGTTAAAAAGTAGAGAGAGAAAATCAGATATATTAAGTTTGCAGAAGATAATGTGTTATAAAATGTAGTTAAATGATATACAAAAGTTTTTTTTAAAAAAAGCATTAGCTTGAAATTATGGTGATGGAATAACAAAAAGACCTATACATTTCAAAGACAGGAAGAGTACATGGGGAGAAAAATCATAAAAAACAAATAGCATTCTAAAATTTATGTAGACCATTACGTGTGAAAGCAAGAGAGTAATCTTAATTTAATTGGAAAACTCTCAAACCTGATACACAACTGCAAAAAAGCAGTCTTACAAGTTTGTGTGATTTAGACATAGTCTATGTACAGCATACACTTCACATCCCTTGAGAAATATCACTAGCGATGTCTTTGTCAAATCCAGTAAATTAAATACACTCGCAGGGCAGGTCCTTTTAATATTAATATCCTCTTTCAGGCCAATATTATATGCCAAAGACTATCGTGGTCTGAAAACGCATGTTTTAATTGGGTCATTTCATTGCTACGCCAGAGTTTGTAACAAAAAATACAGAAAATGCTTACAGACTTCTCGGAGAAAAAGCTGCATTGGTTGTTGGCTGAGCATCTGAGTCTCTCACTTAGGAAGAGTTGTAGAAACTTGTGTGCCTTCATACCTAAATAGCAACTATCCACCTCATATCCTGCATTGATACTGTTACATTGAAGCCCCTTGTTGATGATCTGCCCTGGTGATATAATCCTTACACTCAATGCATAATCTCAGTCATGATCAACGGCTCTTCTATATTAACTGTTCAGGTCTCTGAAAAGCTTGAAGGGAATTTCCTGACTTATACCAGAACTTAATCCAGGTTGGGATATGGTCACCTCATGCTGGAACTCTCATGTGTTAGGAGTAGCAGCAGTTGCCGGGGAGCCAAGGTTTAAGAATTTGCCTCTGCACTGATATGGTTTTCAGGTCCTGGTGGTGGAGCGGGCTCACTCTGGCAACCAGGGTAATCAGATTCTGATGTGCAGGATGGTGGAAGAGGCTGGAGGATTTCACAACAACAATACATATATATATTGATATTTATTTTAACATTTAGGTTTCTGGTTTTTGAGTAAACAATGGGTTTTTCAGTGTGTTCAAAATTTATGATTAACTTGCAAGCATAGTATTTCTCTAGCCATTGTGAGTTCTTTGAAAATAGCTTTTGAGGCCTAACTTCAGAATGACTGGGTCTGTGTCTAGAACTAATGGACGTGTATTCATTTTAGATTGCTTTGCAACCTAGCAAGCTATATAATTGAACCTCAAAGTTTGTTAGAGATTCCTGAAACTTTTTTTTAAACTTAAGGGGAACACCCATTGTTTAGAGAGTGAAGTTTATAAAATACTTGGGAAGGTGGGGCACAGTGGCAATGTCATTGGACGAACAGCTTCTACATATATTGTTATATTTATCCTCATAAAAAAAAAAGTGGCTACATTTCAGAAATATTTATTGGCTGTGGAGCATGTAGGGATGTCACAAAGATGAGGAAGACAGTATTTAGGTATTGCATGTGTCAAATTTCAATTTTTAAACTATGATGGTTTTCCTTTTTAATTTTTTAAAGCATGTGAGCGTCACTGACAAAGCCAGCATTTGTTGTACATCCCTAATTGTCCTCCAAAGGTGACGGTGAGCTGTCGTCTGAACAGTTGCTGCCCTACTGATGTAGGTACATTGTTGTGCTGTATGGGAGTCCCAGGATTTTGAACCAATGATAGTGAAGGAACAGTGTTATAGTTCCAAGTCATGATATTTACGTGCCTACCTCCCTTGTTCTTCTAGATGACTGGTAGACATATTTTGCAATGTCCAGTCTACTGATGACTGTACACCATCTGCCGGATCAAAGCTCATCATGCAATGTAGTATAGTCCTCTAACCTATGTGACAACTATTACTCTAATCAATATGAAGTAAGCCTAATCTAAGGATCGTCCAAACTTTCGACGGACTGAATATCAGTCTGGAATGAAGAATAAGTGAGCAATAGTGTCCTGCCTTTTTCCACTATGCATGGAAGACTTGGACTGTATGTTAACATCACGCAAAGAAGCTTAACCAATTTTACTTGAGTTGCTTTGGAAGCTTATGAAGCTAAGATGGGACAAAACACCAGTCATTGAGGGATATTTATGTGCCAGAGTGGAATCTCGTTCTACCCAGCCTTGAGGCTGCATTTTATAAATGAACACACTTCCACAAAGTATTTTAATAAGCTTTTGTATGTACTGAATTTAAGATAATTTTCCCATGAGTCGGAGAACGTGCTTCAACGCCACACAAGGCACAGTAGTGATATAGCGCTAGTGTCCCAGCTGTTAGGCTAATACTGTTCACTGGAACAAGACCCACCGTCTCCAGAAGTGTGTAACAATGTATCTGAACAGGTTGATCAGAAAACATAGGAAGAAATTACACCACGTCAGCTCGATGGAGTCATCTGAACTCGAAACGTTAGCTTGCTCTCTCTCCGTGGATGCTGCCTGACCCGCTGTGATTTGTAGCATATTTTGTCTTAAATATCTTCAATTCTACCCACCAGTCCTGTACAATGGATTCACCCGGGGTCCCCCCGCCCATTCTACCCCCATGGGTTGGCCCAATGGGCCCCAGAGGATGATGGGTGATTTGGAGTCACGTGGTTGCTGGTGCCGGTCCTCCGGGGGTGAAAGGAGCTGCAGTGGAGCCGCGGCCCGGTCACGATGCGGGACGACGAGGCGGTGGAAGCGATCGGGCGGATCTTGGTGGATGTGTCGAGGCCGCTGAAAGAGCGTTTCCGTGCGCTTTTCACCCTCCGGAACCTCGGCGGCCCGCTGGCTATCGAGTGGATCTCCAGGGGCTTCGGGGACGAGTCGGCGCTGCTGAAGCACGAGTTGGCCTACTGCCTGGGCCAGATGCAGGACCAGCGGGCTATCCCCATCCTGACCCGGGTGCTACAGGACCACAGCCAGGAGCCTATGGTCAGACACGAAGCAGGTGATGCATCGGCCGCCTACCGACCTTAAAAGCGCCGAGAGGCTCGAAATAGACCATTTAAAAGTTGTGTCTACGATTCTGATATCGAGCCTAAATACTTGCAGTTGCAGGAAATGTGGAATTTTATTTTAAAAGGCGCTGGCAAAGATCTAGATAATGTTTATTAGAATTTAGAACAAGGCCAGCCAATAACTCACCTAATTTCCAGAGACAAGCAGTCATTTAAAAAAATATATTTTTATTGAGCTGTCATATTAAAGGGGCAGTAAACATGACTTTTTCCCAATTCTGTTCCAATTATTAAGCTTAGTTCAGGTATCATCTGTGAGAGAAACAGCATTGCTGTTAAGTAACTAATAAAATGGGAAACTCCAATATTTTTAATTGATATGTTATCTCTTTTGCTATTCACTAATGCTACCAGACCTGAGAGGTTCTCCAGTACTTTGTCTTTATTTCAGTTCTGCAGCATCTGTAGTGTTTTGTTTTCTGTCCCCACATGCACAATATGGTATATTTTCTTAAACAGAATTTGTTAAGCTCAAGCCCTTTTTTTTGGATGTATAAATCCAGCTTTTAGTGGTTGGACATCTTTAAAGTCGCTTCACATTTGCACACATTTAATATTATGTAAGTTTGTGAATCATTTCCTAACAAAGACATCAATTTAAAAATGAACCCTGCAGGAAAATGCTGCAAATAGAGCTTCATGTAGATCTCTGTCCCTTAGCTACGTCAATGTCTGCAGTCATTCAGCCAGTTCACAATCTGCTGCAACAGATAAATGTCAGATCCATTTAATTGCATTTTATGCTGTTGTTTCAGGTGAAGCACTGGGAGCTATTGGAAAACCAGAGGTCCTTGAAACATTGAGGTATTACTCACATGATCCAGTAATAGAAGTAAGGATAATTTAATTTCATTTCTTATGAATTAATTAAAATGATCTTGAGACACTATCATCTCTGTCTTATTTCTATCTCTGTATCATTACCCAACAGCATCCCTATCTCTTATCTGCCGCTGAAACTGCATCCTTGCTCCTGACTTGACTATTTCCACTCGCTCGTAGAGTCACAGAGACGTACAACACAGAAACAGACCCTTCCATCCAATTTGTCCATGCTGACTATATATTCTAAATTAATCTAGTTTCAGTTGCCAGCACTTGGCCCATATCCCTCCAAACCCTTCCTATCCTATACCCATCCAGATGTCTTTTAAATGGTGTAATTGTGCCTGCCTCCTCTACTTCCTCTGGCAACTCATTCCATGCACACAGTACCTGTTGCATAAAAAAGTTAACCCTGGTCCCTTTTTAAATCTTTCCTCTGTCACCCTAAACTTATGCTCTCTAGTTCTGGACTTCCCCAACCCAGGGAAAAGGCCTTGTCTATTTACCCTATCTAAGCCCCTCATGATTTTTTAAACCTCTATAAGGTCACCCCTCAGTCTCAAATGCTCCAGGGAAAAAGAATCCCAGCCTATTCAGCCTCTCCAACCCTGGCACCATCCTTGTAAAACATTTCTGAACCCTCAAGTTTCACAACATCCTCACTATAGGAGGGGGACCAGAATTGCACGCAATATTCCAAAAGTGGTCAAACCAATGTCCTGTGCAGCCTCAACATTATCATCTAACTCCTGTACTCAATACTCTGACCAATAAAGGAAAGCATACCAAACGCCGCCTTCACTATCCTATCTACCTGCGACTCTACTTTCAAGGAGCTATGATCCTGCACTTTGTTCAGCAACACTCCCTAGGACCTTGCCATTAAGCGTATAAGTCCTGCCAAGATTTTCTTTCCCAAAATGCATCACCTCACATTTAAATAAATTAAACTCCATCTGCCACTACTCAGCCCATTGGCCCATCTGATCAAGATCCCATTGTAATCTGAGGTAACCTTCTTCGCTGTCCACTACACCTCCAATTTTGGTGTCATCTGCAAACTTACTAAGTTTGCCTCCTATGTTCATTTCCAAATCATTTATATAAATGATGAAAAGTAGTGGCCCCAGCACTGATCCTTGTGTCACTCCACTGGTCACTGGCCTCCAGTCTGAAAAGCAACTCTCCATCACCCTCTGTCTTCTGCTTTTGAGTCAGTTCTGTATCCAAATGGCTAGTTCTCCTTGTATTCCATGAGATCTAACCTTGCTAACCAGTCTCCCATGGGGAACCTTGTCGATCGCCTTACTGAAGTCCCTATAGATCACGTCTACCACTCTGCCCTTGTCAATCCTCTTTGTTACTTTTTAAAAAAACTCAATGTAGTTTGTGAGAAATAATTTCTCATGCACAAAGCCATGTTGATTATCCCTAATCAGTCCTTGCTTTTCCAAATACATGTAAATCCTGTCCCTCGGGATTCCCACCATCAAAGTCCGGCTCATCTGGTGAGCCAGTGTTTTGATCTTTTTTTCCCCAAAGTTCCAAGACAATGCAACAACTTAAAAAAGCAGTAATTACTGTTCCTGGAATTTGAAGAAATCACCTCCAACACCTAAGATACCTCAAAATAAGAGAAGCTCTTGTAGCCACAATTTTTTCCTGTCCTCTACCTTCACTCCTGTTTACCTTTTTGCATTCTACTCTCCATAAGCTTGATGCTATCCAAAACTGACTGTGGCTTAACCTGCGTAAAGTTCTGTATCCCCTTCACCCTATTTTTCATTTTAAAAAAGTGCAATGATCTAGCTGACGTTTGTGACAATTTAGAACTAACCTGCCATTAACCCAGTTAATTTTGAGGGACAAGCTGTCGTACTAAAGGGACAGAAGAGCTGGAATTTTTCCAACTATTAAGCTTAGTTAAGGCATCATCTGTGAGAGAAACAGACTGGCCATTAAATGGAAAAGTTGGCTCCCAATAAGTGAAGTAAAATCCTCTGTTCTCCCCTTTGGTCCCTTCAACCAACAAGGCATAAAACTCTAAACCTGTTCTCTTTATACCTCTCATTTCTCCTTTAAAAGACCTTTGCTTTTGCTCATCTATTCTGATGTCTCATTGTAGTTTATAGTCAAATTTATAGTCTTCGTGTACAGTATTTTAGAGTGTTTTATGTTTAAAGCACTATATAAATGCAAGTTGTTACACTCATTTTTCTCTCCTTTTACTGGATTTCCCAAACTCGCTTCAAGATTGTTTTAAATTATAAATTTCCCTCTAATATTTTTCCGTTTCGTGACGTTTTTCTCTGCTCCTATTAGGCATTTGTTCATTTCTGGCAGCGGGTACATGGAGTAAAAAATCTGATGTGAAATGGGTTTGAGGTAGGAGTATTCATTGGACATGAGACTCATTTAGTTCTCTACAAAAACTGCCAACCACTGTTCTAGATTACATCTATTGGAATTTAGAACAGGACCAGCCGGTAACCCAGTTAATTTCCTGTAGAAACTAGAAAAGAGGGGTAGAACACTTCTGGTATTTCCCCAAATCATCTCCAGCTCTTAAGCTTTGAAAGATTGGTCACCTCTGATCTTGAAATGTCAGAAAATGCTAATAAAAACAAACCAAGTCCAGGATTTATCATAAAGGCAAATGGAAGCCTTTCAACAACAAAAGCAAAAAATTAGGAGATGAAAAATAATTAGATGAACATCTAATTTGTTAGAAGTTGGAAATCCAGAGTGGGAGAAACTAACAGTGTAATATCAGTTTATATTAATCCATTGCTTTGGAGCCATTATAATGAAAAGGTTAAGTTGGAATTAAATAATCTTTATCATAATATCCTCCTGATTTCCCTATTTATCACTCCCCTTAAAAAGTATTACTTTGCTTAAATTATTCTACTTATAGGTGTACAACAGGCTTCCAAAGTGTGACAAAGATCTGGTAGTTTAACAGCTTTCTCCTTTATGTTTGGGATTATGCTGAAAGTTATTGATTTCTGTATCTATCTTCAGGTTACTGCAGTGCATAATTTCCAAATAGATGTTCTACTGTGTTCAGATTGGATGAGCCAAGGTAATGAAGGAACCTTCACAGTTGCCTTCAGACTGGAATGAGAAATTCAAGTCTCCATTCTCTCTTCAGAATGCTATCTGATAACAGGGGTGTACAGATTTCAGTTTCCAGAAAAATCTTCATGATGTAATTCGATTTCAAATGTGTTTGTATCTGGTCTAAATGTGAAATGCAGTTACATCTCCAGAATTTGGGAAAGTTGTTACTTTACAAAATTATTTTTGTTGATCTATCCAAGGCAATGGTAGTAAGTTTCTTTAACAACAATGTGACTTTCAAAAATAAGTCTTAATTGGAAGATTTCCACAAGTTCTTTTGCAGTACTATCAGACAGTAAGAAATTGACATTTCTGCTCAACACCACAAGGTTTGGTGTATGACTTTTTTAAATATAAAAGCAAAGAGGTGCAGTTGTTTTATACAGCATTGGTCAGATTGGATTCCAAGTCTGCTTTGCTTTTCCCATTTTTTTTTATGGACAAGATCAAACCCCCTCAAAACATGTCAAGGACCCTAATTTTTTTCTTATTTTAAAGACAAGTGCCAGTTGTTGCGTTCCAGATGCAATTTGATTGGTCATGCTACCAGGCTTGAAGCAAAACACATTTTATTCATATACTATAGTTAAAATGCAGACAAAATAAAAATATTGGCTTAACTGTTACCCTATTGAAATATTTTAAAGTAATAAACTGCTTATTAACTGTTCTCATATAGTAACATCCCATAAGCATACCCTTGGCAAAGGCAAATTCAATAAAATAGATGGTCTCGAATGCAAAATTAGTAGCAGCAAGAGAACTTAAGGTTTTAGCTGTAGCAAAGACCAAAGGGTGGCTCAGTGGTTAGCACAGCTGCCTCGGTGCCAGGGACACTGGCTGGATTTCAGCCTTGGGTGACTCTTTGTGTGGAGTTTCCACATTCTCTCTATATCTGTGGTTTTCTGCAGGCTGCACTGGCTTCCTGTCACAATCTAAAGATGTGTAGGATAGGTGGATTGTCCTTGCTAAATTGCCTGTAGTTTCAAGGGATGTGCAGGCTGGGTGGATTAGCCACGGGAAATGCAGGTTTACAGAAGTAAGGGGTGGGTTTGGATGGGATGCTATTGAGAGAGTCAATGTGGATTTGATGGCCAAATGGCCTGCTTCCACGTGGAGGGGATTCTGTGATTCTAAGAGGTGTCGCAGTTGAGGTTGTGAAAGCTGCTACTGAAAGCTAAAACTAAAATCCTGTTTCTCTGGGAGGTTGGCCCCACCCATTCAGGCTGCTTCTATTGTTCCAATGTTTATTAAAAGGTCCCTGTTTACTTTATTGGCTTGAAGCAAACTGCTTGTCACCTCTGTCTCAACCTCTCTTTGCTTAAAAAAAGGACAACCTGCATCTTTTAAAGCCATAGTATTGTCCCATATACTTAATGTTTATGGTGTTACGATCCCTTTTGGAAAGTGCTGATTATCAAGAACAGTTAACAAGAACAGTTGCTTATTAAAAATAAGCAAATTCTAATTTCAGGTAAAGCTATGAAATATCAATGTATGGCTCTACTAGTTAAAACTTTTATCCCATTTTACAACACCGACACATTTATACAGACAGCAAAATCATTAATTTTGTGAATGGAGGGAAGCATTTCAATAGCACCAGTTCATTGTTTGTTAAAATATACATTTTGGCATATCAGGACTTTCTATTCTTGGGTTTCCTTTCTCCAGGTTCTTTCACTTCTTTATAGAAGACACAGGCTGATTGTAACACTAATTACAAAGTCTTTTAGTGTTGGGGAAAATAAATCTTTTACTGAATTGTTTAAAACAAAATAGTCAGGAGAGGAGACATTGAGCAATTAACCAGCTTTATCATGGCCATGGGGAATACGTCTTGGTTCGAAGAAGTCCCCGACACATTCCGATGAAGTGCAGGATATTAAAAGTTATATAGTATGTTCCAAACCCACTGCCCATTAATTACGCAACTTTGGGGCAGTCGTAAGATCTACCTACATTGTCCAGACCTACATTTCTTAATGTCTACAAAACTGAATGTTATTTTATATCGCAGTTTTAGCTAGGCAGCATCATGACCAAGCTAAGGCAACTTGCCCAGCATTAGCTCCAGTCACATTATGTCTGGACAGTGTTGGTAAGCAGATACATTAGGTCTTTGCAAAGAGAAGAATGGCTCCATGCAAAGAGAGGAATTTGTTTATCAGGTAACGGCACAACTGCAAGGCCAACCATCTCCTGCACGCATGGGGAAAAAAGGCTTTTAGCAGGGCAGGCACTAAATGTAAAACACAATGGTCTCCAGGCTTTATTATGTGACAAAAATGGCTGCCATGATTCTAACAATTCTCGCACACTTAGTTACTGTCTACAGCGGCCTCAGGTTTTTTTTTGAGAGACACACACATACACACCACCTTCCCTTCCAGTGGTCCAAAGACCTCTTGTTGTATCTTTCATACCCACAAGCTGTTCAAGAACCAATCCGATGTTGTCAAATTGATGTCCTTTGGCATGCACAATTGGTCATGATTGAAGGAACCAATCAAACCAGTTGCTGGCTAAATGGTAGTCGTGTGTGCACACACTCGATGCTAGTCTCTCAAACATCAATTTCCATTGCTTGAACAAAGCAGCAGTTTAAGCACCACACAATGAGTTTCAGTAACTTCTTAAATGTCCAGCAGTTTTTACCACAGACTTAAAACAGTTCTTTTTTCCATCTTAGTCCACAACTAAAAATACAAGAAATAAACTGACTGTCTTAACAATAGGAAAATTGTAGTTTAGATTCAAAAGGAGAAAATAGAATGAATGCAGACAATTAAGATGAGATTTGTGAAAACAAAGGCTGTGTTCACCACATAGAATGGATTAGACCAGTTAACAGGTGTATTGTCATCAGCTTTGAATTCAGTGTTGAACCCATAGGATCTCAATCTTCAGGTAATTTGGAGGCTGAATGGAAAGTGAAAAAAATGAGTTTGTGTGTGAGCAAGGATACACAGCATGCAGAAGTATACCTATGTAAATGTATATTCAATTTTCTGTCTAATTTTGAATTTTAAACAGTTTGTTTTTATTTTAGGAATGAGCAACTACAAAATCGTGGCCTCCAACATAATAGTTAAATATTGGGTTAACTGTTAACTACCCACTGCAGAAAATTATTGTCCTAGCAGTAATATACCCAATCACTCATGAGGTTCTGGTGAAGCCAAGAACACAGCGGTTTATGTTGGATTTTGGAGGCTCTGGTTTTGGCTCCATTTTGGTAACTTCACAGTCTGGTTAGGTGGCTCTCCTATACTTTATTTTAATGGTTTATTTGTATTAAAATGTTTAGGTTGCTGAAACTTGCCAGCTGGCAGTTAAACGAATTGAATGGCTTCAGAACAACAAAGACCAGAATGAAAGCCAATACTGTTCAATTGATCCTGCTCCCCCAGCTCCTGAGAAAGATACTAAGAAATTAAGAGAAGCTCTCCTAGATGAATCCTTGCCCTTGTTCGACAGATACAGAGCAATGTTTGCCCTGCGGAATATTGGAAGTAAAGAAGCAGTCTTGGCATTAGGAGATGGTATGTATTTTATTGAGACTTTTACATTAGACAATTGATTACAGTAGAATTTGATTTTGGCACGTCATAGTAAAATTCTGAATTGTTTTTGAGCTTTTAAATCACAATGTTGTAAGTTCAAGCCTCTTTCTTTATTAGTACATGAGATGTAGCTGATGCTGTTTAGGATAGAGAGCACATAGCCAGCCCTTTAACATGTGGGTGAACTACTATCTTGAACTACTGTAGACTTTGGTTTTTAGGTACGTCCACAGTGCTTTTGAAAGGAAGTTCCAGGATTTTGATTCAGTGATCGTGAAGGAGCAGTAATATATGCTTTGGCAGACACCTTGGAGGTGATGGTATTCCCATCAATCTGTTCTTCTCCTTCCAGGTGGTAATGGTTGTGGATTAGGGCAGTGTCAAAGGAGTCTGGATTTGTTGCTCCAATGTATCTTTTAGAAGTACACAGTGCTCCCATTGTGCTTTGGTATTGGACAGAGTGAATGTTGAGGGTACTGAATAGAGTGCCATGCTGCTTGGTCCTGGGATAGTGTTCAGCTGCTTCAGTGCTATTCAAGTTGCTCTCCCCCAGATTAGGAAAGAGTTCCATCACACACAAGTTTCATGCCTTGTTGATAATAGACAGGCAGTGGATTGAATTACCCAGAGGATTCCTTGCCTTTTACCCACTCTTGTAACCATAGCATTTATATCACAGACACAGTTCAATTTCTGGTAACTTTCCATGATGTCTGTGGATGATTCAGTGATGGACCCTTCCAGTTTCACTTGCATATACTAGGCGAAGCATATATTAATACTCCGTGTACTTTATTGCAGATAAGAGAAAAAGAAGTGCACAATGCCTGTTCTATCTCAACAAACTAGATGACAGCCCTGACCAATGGGAGTCATCTCGCCTGGTTTAAAATTTAAACCAGCCCTGAATGTTAACTGATTCAGTATTAATGAGCGCATTCTCCATGGCAACAGCTCTACAGTCAGAGTTCAATTGCCAACCAATCAACAGTCTTCTTTCATGCAGTCTGTGTGTTGGTTTCTGGCTTGAATTTATATTCTTGTGAATTGTCATGATTAATGTGAGATAAAAATCTTGAACCATACTCAAGTTCTCTACTAACAAATAATTATTCAAAGTTTGAAAAGATTTGTAGCTCGGGTACTCGTTGTTGTGGTTCTGTTCGCCGAGCTGGAAATTTGTGTTGTAGACGTTTCGTCCCCTGTCTAGGTGACATCCTCAGTACTTGGGAGCCTCCTGTGAAGCGCTTCTGTGATCTTTCCTCCGGCATTTGTAGGTGGCTAGTTGGTGTTCATGGGTGCGGATCGTTAGCTGTCTTCCTATTATAGGACAAGCTAAACAGAGAACAGCCAGGGAATTCCTAGAGGCATGGCACTCATCCACAGATTCAATCAATAAGCACATCGATCTGGACCCAATGCAATGGACAGCTGGAACTGACAACCGGAAGCGGCAGATTCAAACCACTACAAATGCCGGAGGAAAGCGCTTCACAGGAGGCTCCCAAGCACTGAGGATGTCACCTAGACAAGGGACGAAACGTCTGCAATACAAATTCCTAGCTCGGCGAACAGAATCACAACAACAAATAATTATATATCAGGAAATTGGCTTATAGCTTAATCAGTAGATTTTCCAGTCTTAATTTTGCCAGATCTTTTCTAAGTATTTGTGATTTTGATTTGCATTTGGGTGAAGATATTTCATTTTATGTATATTTCCCTCAGGTTTGCGGTGTGGAAGTGCCTTGTTTCGTCACGAAATTGGCTATGTTTTTGGCCAAATGCAGCATGATGCCAGTATTCCACAACTTATAACTGCATTGAAAAAACTGGATGAAAATCCCATGGTCCGTCACGAGTGCGCAGAAGCTTTAGGATCAATTGCAAAAGAACCGTGTGTGGAAATATTGAAAGAATATCTACATGATGAAGAACGTGTTGTGAAGGAGAGTTGTGAGGTAGCACTGGACATGCTTGAATACGAAAATAGTCCAGAGTTTCAGTATGCAGATACGTTGATTAAATTGCAAAAAACGAAGTCTGGGAATGGGACATTGCCTTAATGGAGTTTCTTGAACTGTTGAAAGATTGTCAAAACTTGATGTTGAGTGCACTAATCACAGATGTTATAATTTTCTTCTGTGCTGAGGTTGTACATTTTCTGATGCCACTTTCCCCTATGTTGTTTAATTCCAAGTAATGTAGAATATGTAATGAAATACATCTTTTTTTATTTATTTTGTACATATGACAAGTTAATATTTAACAAAATGCTCGATTCAAGTTTAGTCTTCTAAAACATCACTTTGGATTTCATTTAAGTATTATTATTTGCTAGCTTCAGGCTATTTAGGATGTCAAATCTTATCACACCAGCAATATTGTGTAAATTAGTAAGTGAACACCAGATTTATCATGACTTGGTACGAGCATGATCCCTCCATCAGTTTAAAAATCTTTTTAAAAAGGATTTAAAATCTTCAGTGCTGGAAATATTCAAGTCGGGATGGCATTCACTGATTATTTTTAAGATTTCTGCTTCTTTCAGATTTCAAATATTTATGGTATTTTTGTTTTGGTTTAAACTTAGTTAATCCAGTTGATTAGGGAACTACTATAAGTTACATGATTTTGACAATTAAATATTGTATGGCTGGGTTTGTCGAATATAAACTTGTCTTCACTAAAAAAATTTAACAAAATAAACCAGTCACTTTGTCATATGGTGTTTTATCTTGACTGTTTATAATTATTTAAAATTGAATTTGCTTATATCTTATATTAGAGCTCTGGACATGCACTAACCATTGAGTGTATGCCTAGCTGACAGTCCACATGGTACAATGAAGTGCTCACATTTTAGAGCTGTGTTGCTGTTGTAGGAAGTTGGTATAGAGGTCACGTCAAATGCTTCCTCTGTGCTGGAACTATTCTATTGGCAGCCCTGGTTTCAGAAGAATAGCTTCCTGTGCCTTCAGTTGTTTTTGGCTTGCCCCATTATATTCAAATAATCACAGATGAGGGTATCTTTAATTAACCTCAGTCGTGTATATCTGCTAAACTGAGGAGCTGTTATGATGCAGTGGTTGTATTTCTACCTTGTAGGTCTGAATTCAATCACACCTGTTCCAGAGGTCTGTAATACCTTTTTTGAGATTATTTAGAAAGTATTCATATCTGTTAAACCCATCTTTGATGGAAGTAGAATTTAGTGTAGCTTTTATGCATCGAATGTTTCTTTGGGGTGAGTTTGAAAAGGAAAATATAGCTGTTTTATTGTTTGAATAGTCATGTCATGATAATAAACTGGGCTGTTGATATTCAACTTCATCTGATTTCAATACCTGAAGCCTTCATAGACTAAAAAAGAGATTAATGCTGACCACAGATTGAAGCAACCTTTGTGAAATTGTAGGTATGAGACACCTCTCTGCATTAAATGTACCACTCCATCCAAAGACGGTGAATCCAGACAATCAAGTGAGCAAGAAGGTATTTATATCCTGTTTAATTCACACATGTTCACATTGGGGAGATGAAAGCCTTGTTTTCCCCACCTTGGAAAACAGTGAGAAGTTTCAGGGATGTATAAATGGACTTGTACAAGCAGCTGCTTGGGGTAGCAGAGCAGTGACCAGAAAAAATGGATTCCAATTCCCCCCCTCTCCCCACACCACCACCACCCACCCAATAGTTTATCTATCCTGACTTTTCAGTTAATATCTTGACTGACCAGATCACCCTTAACCTTTTTAAATTCTAGAGAAAACAGGGTTATTTGTATAACCATTCCTCATGACTTGACCCCTGAAGGCCATCTATCATTCTTGTAAACCTATGTTGTACTTCCTCCAAGATCAGTATATCTACCTGAAGATGCGGTGCACAGATCAGCTCACACTACTCCCAAGTGGGACCTAACCAAACAGGAGTTGAAAAGAGCGACCAATTTCCCTCCTTACCTGATCATATAATTTAATAGTAAATATTTCTTTCAGCAATCATTTCAGTTTTCCTTCTTCCTCAGTCTGACTTTTTTTTCCTTTCAGACATAAGCTTATTTTTTCATCAAAGCTATTGCAGAAACTACCTCCGTCAGCAATTTTACCTCACTCATTTTGTCTAATAATATTGCCATAAAATAAAAAAAATTATACTGCTGTAAAGAAACTTCTGACAACACAAGATTGTATTCCTCACCCACCCTTGACTAAGAGGAAATAAACTTGCTTTACTGGTTTTGGATCGTCACATGTAGCTAATGAGATTAACTGCAGTTATATTTACAGTAGCAATGCAGTGTTCTCCATAAAACACTAAACTTGTCAGCGCACCTCCCTGTACTCCATTTCAAAGTCCATTCGTGTTCCAGTTCTACACAACCTGCATTCTCCCTTGCAGGCCTACTGTGATCCTTCAGTGGCTTCTGCTCAATTTCAAAGCAGTACATATGAGTTTTAAAATATGGCAAAGCAGCATTGTGGAAGATTTACTAGTCTTCATTTAAAGCAGCAATAACAAAGTATGCACTTATTTTTCTACCTGTACTGTAACATCTTTGACTTCAATGTTTTTATTATTTGCCCTTGTGTGTATTTATAATTATTATAAATCATTAAGATTTCAATCATACATATGCATCTCAATTTTGATTAAGTTTGCTAATGTATACATTGAACAATATTGGATGTAATTTTGGCTTTGATAGTCACTTCTGATCTCTGGATCAACTGCTTTTGACCACAATTCACTTGATGCAGTATTCAAAGTCTCAATTATTTTCAAAGTTTGTGAGAAGATTTGTAACTCGGGTGCTCATTGTTGTGGTTCTGTTCGCTGAGCTGGGAATTTGTGTTGCAGACGTTTCGTCCCCTGTCTAGGTGACATCCTCAGTGCTTGGGAGCCTCCTGTGAAGCGCTTCTGTGATCTTTCCTCCGGCATTTGTAGTGGTTTGAATCTGCTGCTTCCGGTTGTCAGCTCCAGCTGTCCGCTGCAGTGGAATTCCTAGAGGCATGGCACTCATCCACAGATTCAATCAATAAACACATCAATCTGGACCCAATATACCGGCCTCTTTAAAGAAACTCTTTGCAGCTGCTCAGCTCAGTCAGTAAAGAGTATATTTTTCTGCATTCCTCTTTGGTTAATTTATTGTACCCAAATGAGTTATATTGGACATGGCAAGCTCATGCTACCACAAAGTCCACTGCAGCACCTGCATTTCGCAGCTTTGAACTCCTCGAATCATGGAATCTCTACAGTGCAGAAAGAAGCCATTTGACCCATCGAGTCTGCACCGACCCTCTGCGCATTCCATCCAGTCCCCCACACTAGCCCTGTAACTCTGTATTTACCATGGCTAATACACGTAACATGCACAAACCTGGACACTACAGGGCAATTTAGCACAGCCAATTCACCTAACTTGTGTATCTTCGGACTGTGGGAGGAAACTGGAGCACCCAATGGAAACCTACACAGAATGTGTCCATACACAGTCACCCAAGGCTGGAATTATGCCTAGGTCCTTGGTGCTGTGAGGCAGCAGTGCTAACCACTGAGCTACTATGTCACCAACAGCAACAATGAGTAAATAGTGTTTTACTGAGCCACATAGATGAGCGTCTATGTAATTCTTAACTACAACTGACCACCTTTCAGGTCAGAAGAAGATTAAAATTGAAAACCAAAACTTTTATCACTAGTTGTTCATCATTTGAGAATTTAAGCAGTTGTACATGGTTATGGCATGAGATAACATAATGCAATTAACATTGTAAAATTTTGTCTGACCATACTTCTGTAAATGTAATCAAATATACAGTAAATGGGGAAAAATGAATGGACTTGTATTTGGATAATGAAGGACTTAATTAAATAAGGAAAGCTGCAAAATAAATATATACCTAGGTACATGGAAAATACATGATT
The DNA here is from genome assembly GCF_004010195.1 of Chiloscyllium plagiosum. NCBI lineage: Eukaryota > Metazoa > Chordata > Chondrichthyes > Orectolobiformes > Hemiscylliidae > Chiloscyllium > Chiloscyllium plagiosum. Next base: position 21,570,762 of record NC_057740.1, on the reverse strand, counting down.
TTGCCCCCCAATTCTCGGTACACAGTGTCACTGTTCTATCTGCTTGTCATGTGACTGCCATCAGACTATATCACTTCCAGACCAAAAAAAGTGTACTGTTCTGCTATTTGGGCATTTTTCAACATGAAATGGCTATAATGTGATTGAAAAATTTACACCATTATTTGTAGAACGCGAACGTTTGTTTACCTGTAATGGCTGTAATCTGATTCCGGCCCCATTTGTTTAAATGGTGCTGCTCTTATGTGATTTTCTTGTAACGAGGGATTGCAACAGATTGTACCTTGATTCCTTTGTGATACCTTTTTAACGTCTTAAACTGTTAGGGAATATTCAATTAGATTTTAGATGGAGTTCGGACTTTGGCATTTATTAGCACAAGAATCCCTTAGAGTTTTAAAGTTTGCACATTATCGGTTCAATTATTAGATGCGCCTTAAACTCGAAACCAACAATTTTAACTTTTGTATCCATTGATAGTTCATAGCCTACTTACAAAGATGAATACTTAACAGAATGGCATACACTATGTGCAGAATTTCTGTGAAGTATTTCTCTTACAGATCCTTCCAGAATTTGTCTTTAGTGTTTGCTACTGCTATAGATTTTGAGTTTCTGGGATTTCATATCCTTCTGTTCAATGTATCAAAATTATATTTGCTGACCTTTGACTAAAATATTATAGTTAAAATGCAGATCGACTTCATTTCTGTGATTTCACACTATGGGTAAATTATGCAAACTAATTAGAGATGACTCGCAAATGAGTAGAAGTGTCTCATTAGTTTCTTTAAGAGCTTTCACCTATGAATCTATTTAATACCATTGTGGGAATGGAAACTGTGAAGGATTAAGAACAGCAGGGGATAAAGCACATGATTTATTAAAGCCTGAGAGAAGAATTGGCTGCAGCACAAGGTTTAATCTGCAGAATATGAATTTAACAATGCTACCTCTTTTGTAATTCACAAGACAGCTGGAAGGTGAAGTGATAGAAAATACATGAACATTTGTTCACACATAGATCACCAAAAATATGTCTAATATGCTAGATGCAATAGAACACCCTTCATCCACTGGAGAGGAGATTGTGTACAGGGATTATAAACCTCCTTCAAGAGATGCCATTCATCTTCCTAAACATGTTATATATTTATTCATGGCGGCTGTAATTGTTGTGGCCGTAGCATATGCTATTGTAGGACATCTTATCAAGGACTTGTTTCATGATTTTGCAGGTAAGTGTCATTTTAAGATTGCCTCTAGTTTTAAACAATGAAATGAAGAGGCAGCTCAGGAATCTATGAGACGTTTTTCAAAATGTCATTTTAAATTTATCATGAGTAGAGCAGAGATGAAGAGCAGAGATCTGGAGAATTGTAAATGTCAGCCCAGTGCCAATAGTGAGATAACTTCCAGAGATCATAACTGGGGACAAAATTAATTTTCATTTGGAAAACATGACAGTACAGATATGTTAAAGATAAATTGTGTCTAACAAATTTGATTGAGTTCTTTAATGAAATAACATAGAAAGTTGATGAAGGTAGTAGCGAAACATTTCAGTTAATTTGAGAGGGGTGTAACAATAGGATTAAACATAAGGGAGGAAAGCAAGGTGCACAGATAGACACAAAAAAAAAGTTCAGAAGTAGGAGGGATCAGAACGGTTACACCCAAAACGTTGATTTCTCCACCTTTTGATGTTACCTGGCTTGCTGTGCTCTTCCAGCCTCCTGATTGTGTACCTTGGATTCTGCATCTGCAGTTTTTTTGTTTCTAACCTGGAATCAGACAAGTGGCCAATGTGGGCATTCTAAGATTAGTTTGGAGAACTTTGGCATAAGTGCATGTAATGTGATAAATAAATCTGGTATGTTCCAGGCAAAACTCACCATGTGAGGCTATAATATAGTGGCAACAGCAAAGATCAAGTTCAAAGAAGTAAGAATTGTGAATCTAATATTACAGGTTATAAGATATTTGTAAAAGAAACAAGGAGGGGAAAAAAGAAAATGGCATTTTGATGCATAGATGGTGCAGATGTGAGGGGAGGGGGTCGAGGACAACATCTAGTTGGTCCATATTAAGGAACAATTGAAAGATTTATGTTTAGTATGGATGCTATACACCACCACATAGAAGAAGGCAGAGGTGCAAATATATAGCCAAGGTACAGGAAAATGGGAGCACTACAGAATAATGTTTGTTGGGAATATCAATGATCCTAATATAGACTTGGATGTGGTAGTGTAGTGATAACATCACTGGACTAATAATCCAGAATTCCAGTCTAGTGTTCTGGGATCATGGGTTTGAATCTCAATCAAAGCAGTGTAATTTGAATAAATCTAGCCTCATGACAACCATATAACCATTGTCAATTGTCCTACACTTTGTTCACTAATGTCCATTAGGGAAGGAAATCTGGCTGACATGTGACTCCAGCTCCACAACAGCGTGCTTGACTCCTAACTGCCTTTTGGGAAATTAAGGATGGGTAACAAATGCTGGCCTGAATGACTAAAAGACAGTAGCAATGTAAAAGGTAAAGATGTAGAGATTTTCCTGAAATCCTGTTTCTTGGTCATTCCAATCCAATGATAGAGAAAGCAGTGCTGCATCTAGTTCTGGGAGAGTCAAGGGCCACAAGGTATAATCCTAGAATAAAAGCTCCCACATTTAAGAAAGAGATGAAGTGGAATTTCTTTCTCTCAGAAGATAATGAATATGTGGATTTCTTTACTGTACAGGGTATCAAGTTTGGGGTTGTTAAGTGTATTCAAGGTAGATATATTTTTAATCAGTGATGGAATCAGTAATGGGGAAAAGGCATGAAAGAGGTGCAAAGTGTTATTAGATCAGCCATGATCTTATTGAATGGTGGGACTGACTGGATGGGCTGAATGGCCCTATGTTCAATGGTCCAATCAAGGACAATCTATTGATTCAATAAATTTACTATAATACAATGATGGGGAAACCACTGTCATATTTAGACAACAACAGGATCAAATCAAGCAGTATTGTGATTGGCCTCTCCAGATTCTCATCTAATTCTGTCACAAATCTTACCATAGCCCATGTTGCCCAGACCTCTATTAGATGCCACCTTACATCATGAAGTAGAAAAAAGTCAGTTCTCAGTATATGGCTCATATTCTGCTAGACTGATGAATGTTCAGGCTTTTGGTTCTTTGCTGATGTGACGTTCCTCTGGAGATATTACCTGTAGAAATTCAGAGGCTAGAATTGCTTACATAGATGGAAACACAGGTCAAGGCTCAACAAACTCAAAGCCATGCTGTTGGATTTGGAGTGGACAGAAATAGAAAGAGACACTTTTCCATATTCCTTTTGTTTCATTCCGGTTGACAAGCAGTTTGCCCTGTTTTTACATACTTGCACTAAAGGTAGTTGCTGGCAGGTGACTGGCACTTAAAGTGCAAAGTCTTGGTCCCAAATAAGGCACCAGGGTAATTTGTGAAGTGGTTAGATTCACACACATCTGAACTGAAACATTTGTAACAAGATAGGTGTCAGTAGAATTTAATTTATACAATGTCTAATAAACATTGAGTCAACATCAGAGAAGAATTCTCATTGTTTTTGAAGTTAATCCTTGATATTCATGAGTGTGAAAATCCACAGAGCCTTCAAAGTACAGGATATCTATTTCTAATTCACCTTGGGGCTTACAGAAAGTTGCAAAATGCTCTGTTAGGCATGTTTGAAACCACAATGTTAACTTATAAAAGTTTAACAAATGAATCAAGTTAATGAACATTATTATTTGATATAGCACATCCTCATAACAATTGTTTATTGATAATACTATTGAGATGTACAGGTGATCGGCATTGTTAGATTAAGGACAACGATCACAGTGGCACTGTCCCTATCTCTGGGCCAGAAAATCAGTGAGTTTAATTCCCATCTGTCCTGGAGGTATGTCATATTACATCTGAAAAGGTTGATTTAAAATATATTTGAAGAGAATCATCTCGGACGCCTGGGTAATACTTAGGAGGTAATAGTCAGGCTGCATCCTGTAAATAAACATGGGCGGCACGGTGGCACAGTGGTTAGCACTGCTGCCTCACAGCGCCTGAGACCCGGGTTCAATTCCTGCCTCAGGCTGGGGTAATACTTAGGAGGTAATAGTCAGGCTGCATCCTGTAAATAAACCTATTAAGAAAAATTATTGTGTATTTCACCATCTGGCTTGAATCCATGTAACAACAACTGTTCATCTTCTGCCATAAAAATAAGTAACACCAAAGTATCTGGTAAATTTTAAATCTACCTTTGTGTCAACAGATTGGATCCTTGGACCAAATCCTGATCAAGATGACTGGCATTATGAAATTACAGATGAAGAAATAGTTGACCGGGTTGAAGAAACAGAACTGGCTATAAAGGAAAACAAGATGGATGATATCAATGTGATAGTTGATGTGCCTAAAATTTGTGTGATATCAAGCCAAAGAAATTCCTTTGCCATCACATAATCAAACAACGTATCTGAATACTTGGCAGGATATGCAGATAAGCAGAAAGATGTGTGAATTGCAACTTTAAGAAAAAAATGGAAACCATGGCTAAGAATGACAAAAATCTGTGAAAGGATTACTCCATTATTCATTCAATGTTGCTGTGGTTAAGTAGCATTTGTAGCCAGTGTGCCATTTTGGACAATTATTAAATCAAATGCTTTTGTGTTGGCTTATAAAATAAATGACCTTTTCTTAAAGTTCTTCTTTTTCTGATGACCTGCTGTATTTGAAATGGAATGATTTAGAATGTGGCCAATGATTATGACTTGACAAAATGGCAAGTTTTTTCTCTCCCTCCTGTTGAAGATTTTCAACAAACCCAGGTGGCACGGTGGTTAGCCCAGCTGCCTCAGTGCCAGGGATCCAGGTTTGATTCCAGCCTCGGGTGACTGTTTGTGTGGAGTTTGAATATTCTCCCTTTGCATGGGTTTCCTCCCACCGTCCAAATAAGAGTAGGTTAGGTGTGTTGGCCATGCTAAATTGCCCACAGTGTCCAGCAATGTGCAGGCTGGGTGGATTAGTCAGGCGTAAATGTAGAGTAATAAGGTAGGGGAATGGGTCTGGCTATGTTACTCTTTGGAGGGTCAGTGTGGACTTATTGGGCCAAATGGCCTGTTTCCACATTGTAATTCCTGTAGGGATTCTATGAAATGCAGCATTACAGGGATAGAGTAGGCCTGGGTGGAATGCTCTTCAGAGGGTTGGTATGGAACTCAGTGGGCCGATTGGCCCTCTTCCACATTGTAATGATTCTATGAAACCCAGGGAGAAACAGATGCTACCTTTTCCAATAGATGTCTTTTTGTGCCTTCAAAGTACTAACTTGTTGATTCCCATTAATAATCGAGTTTCAAATCTCCTGTCTAACAATGATTCCAGCTCAAGATGGTAAAACATCAGGTTCAGATGCAAACAGAGGTTTATACAAAGGGCTTGATCTAGTTGGAGGCTTGTTCAAAGTTTTGTGATTTACTCCATCAGCAATGATTGTTACTTTTCTCAGGTGTAAAGCCTATCCAATCACTTTGCAGGAGCCAGTGACTGTCATTTTTGCCATCCAATTAATAATTCAGTGCTTTTTTTCAATGGCGACTCTAAGGATGCTTCAGAACATGAGGACATCAGTACCAGAACACCCACTGGCAGAAGCCTTGAGCTTCAATATCGAACAAATCCTCTTTTCTGATTTTTCAGTATGATAAGATTGGACTGTGTGAAATACTGCAAATGGCTATAAAATCATTCTGGAGAAATTAATTCTGCTATCGTGCAGATCAATGACCTTTAAACCAGTTTCCTCTGCATTTTTATACAAATAATTACACATACATGTATATGTGCGTGCAGCTCTTACATGTTTAGATGCAGTGCAGTCAGTACTTGTACCATCAGAATTGCCAATTTAGGTGCATTCACAAAACTCTGAGACATAGATGGAGGTTTTTTAATCTGTTGTGTCTATGCTATCTTTTAGAACATGCCATCCAATTAAAACTAAGAACTGCAGATGCTGGAAAACTGAAACAAAAACAGAAAATGCTGCAGAAGCTCAGGAGGTCTAGCAGCGTCAGTGGAGTAAGAATCAGAGTTAAAGTTTCTGGTCTAATATGACTCTTAGAGTCATAGAGTCGTAGAGACATACTGAATGGAAACAGATCCTTTGGTCCAACCAGTCCACGCCAACCATGTCCCCAAACTAAACTAGTCCCACCTGACTGTGCTTGGCCTATATCCCTCCAAATCTTTTCTATTCATGTCTTTCAAACGTTGTAACTGTACATGCAACCACCGCATCCTCTTGCAATTCATTCTACACACAAACCACTCTGTGTAAAAAAATTGCTCCCCATGTCCTTTTTATATTTTTCTCCTCTCACCTTAAAAATATGCCCCTAGTTTTCAACTTCCCCACCCTAGGAAAAGATCCTTGTCATTCACCTTATTTATGCCCCTCCTGATTTCATAAACCTCAATAAGGTCACCCCTCAATCTCCTATGCTACAGTGAAAAATAGCCTTTCCAGTCTATTTTTATATCTCAAACCCTCCAGCAACAGTGTGGCAATTTTTTTCTGAACCCTCTCCAGTTCAATAATATCGTTCCTAAAACAGGGCAAACAGAGCTACACACAATACTCTGGAAGAGGCCTTACCAATGTCGTGTACAACCTCAACATGACATCCCAACGCCTCTACTCAAAGGTCTGAGCAAGCATGCCAAACGCCTTCTTAACCACCCTATCTACCTGTGACATGAATTTCAAAGAATCTCTTACCTGACTCCCTAGGTCTCTCTGTTCTAAAATACTACCTAGGACCATACCATTGATAAGTCCTGTCCTTGTTTGTAATACCAAAATGCAATACCTCACATTTATCCAAATTAAACTCCATCTGCCACTCCTCGGCCCATTGATCCAATTGATCAAGATCTCTTTGTGATCTTACATAACCTTCTTCACTGTCCACTATACCACCAGTTTTGTTGTCATCTTCAAACTTATGAACCATGCCCCTATATTCTCATCCAAATCATTTCTACAAATGACAAACAAAAGTGGATTCAGTACTGATAGTTGTGGAACACTACTGGTCACAGGCCTTCAATCTGAAAAATGAACCTTCACTACTACCCTTTGTTGCCTACTGTCAAGCCAATCTTCTATCCAACTGGCAAGCTCACCCTGAATACCAGGTGATCTAACATGTGGGACCTTGTTAAAGGCTTTACTGAAGTCCAAACAACAGTTTCCTCTGCTTTGCCTGCATCAATCTTTTTAGTTACTTCACTAAAAAACCCAATCAAATTTGTGAACCATGATTTTCCTCACACAAAACCATGCTGACTATCCTTAATCAGTTTTTGCCTCTCCAAGTGCATCTTTCAGAATTACCTCCAATAACTTACCTACCACTGATGTCAGATTCTCAAATCTACAGTTTCCAGACTTCTCCTTACAGCCTTTCTTAAACAATGGCACAACATTAGCTACCCTCCAGTCCTCCAGTACTGCATCCATATTTATAGGTGATACAAATATTTCTGCTAGGGGCCCCGCAATTTCCTCCATAACTTCCCACAAAATCCTGCGATACTCTTGATCAGGTCCTGGAGATTTATCTACACTTACGTTTTCTAAGACATCCAGCACTTTCTTTTCTATAATGTGAACAGTTCTCAAAATATCAATATTTATTTCCCTGTATTCTCTTGCCTCCATTTCTTTCTCAGCAGTAAAATCTGATGCAAAATATTTATTTAATATCTCTCACATCTCCTGAGGTTCAACACAAAGATGACTTCATTGATTTTTACGGGGTCCTATTCTCTCTCTGGTTGTTCTCTTGCTCTTAATGTATTTGTAGAATCTTTTTGGATTATCTTTAACCTTACCTGCCAAGGCTATCTCATATTCTCCACTTTGCCTTCCTGATTTCCTTCTTAAGAATGCCCCTAAACTCTTTATACTCTTCAGGAGATTCACTCTTTATACTCTTCAGGAGATTCAGTTGATCTCAGTAGTCTATAGCTAATATATGATTCTTTTTTTCTTTTTGACTAGAGCCTCAATATCTTTATTCATCCATTGTTCCCTAATCTTACCAGCCTTGCCTTTCACTCCAACAGGAACATAAGGCCTCTGAACTTTTGTTATCACACTTTTCAAGGTCTTCCACTTGTCAGTCGCCACTTTACTTGCAAATAGTTTATTCCAATCAACTTTTAAAAGTTCTTGTTTCATACTCTTAAAAGTTGCCTCACTCCAATTAAGAACTTTAAGTTTTATGGAAGACTTTTCCTTTTCCATAACTTTTAAAATCTAATAATATTATGATCACTAGTCCCAAAGTGTTCCCCTACTTACACTTATTTCCCAGACACCAATTTCCCAATTTCCATATTAATCAGAAGTCTCCAACATCTGAAGATATACCCCATGGGCAGGGACCATCTGTATATCCCCATCCCTTGAGGTTGGCATCTGTCACATATTTGCCTCAGCACAACATCTCCAATTCATTATGGTAATGCACTTTTGAATGCACAGCACAACAGACTAAAGATGTCTCGGGACATGATCACAGAACTATGCCAACTGCTGGAGTGGAACCTGAAGGTGTAGGTGGTTTCCATTCCCCATCATCATCAAGCAGACAGCTACACTACATTTTATGTAACTGGCTGCTTCAAAGAATTCGCATGAACTATCATTCAATCTCATCTCTGTTTGAATGTTAGGTTTTCCAAACCTTGGAAAATTCAAATAGACAACATTAGGTTCGAATCATGATGGAAACTAATGAATTTTGCCTAATTTAGATAATTTAAACATCAAAAGCACTCTTTTCCTTTTGAGAGGTTGTTACTAACAAGCCTCCAAACCGATGGTCAAAAAGGAGGTAACTGCTTTACTGTTTGAGAGTTTGTTACTTTAGCACCAATCTTCCCCCTGCAGCTGATATTCCACTACCCATCATGACAGGAAGTATGCGCGTGTGCGTGTTTGAGGGAGTGGGTGTAAAGGAGTGGAAATACAAATTTCCCTACAATTTTATGATAATAAGTAGGCTCTCCTAGCCTGAAGACAAAACTATAGACTTATATTTCTGTGTTCCTACAAATTGGTTTGTTTACATTAAGCATCGTTCTGCCATAGCCCCACTTGGTTAAAATTGAGTCTTAAGTGACTGCATTCCTGTAATGAAGTCATATCTTATCTGGACTCTTTTCAATGTAAAATTACTGTGATCATAGGTCACTTGTGGGATCATGCATCTTCAGAGTTGCAGATCTATTGTGATGGTACTCTGCCAGTATGGTCAAAGAAATCGTGACAAAAACACTCCTGAGGTTTTGGAACATGTCAAATTCAATTGAGATAACAGAAGAATTTAATTCCAGTTTGACAAGTTAACCACATATTTCCACATAATAATAAAGAAAAATCTTTCTCCTCTCCTGCACTTTCAAAGCAAGTAAATCCTTGCTCAGCAAAGGTTGGATGTAACCATCAATGCATCTCTCAATATATTAACAATTCCAAACCATTAATATTAGAACCAGAGGTACAAGATACAATTGAAATTCTGAATCTATTCCCAATAAAAAAAAACATAGGTTATTCATTTGATGGTTATTTATATTGATTATGCAATGAAATAAAATGATTATTTTATTATTACTAATGATAATATTATAACTACCTGAGTCAAGTTTGCAAATCAGAATTGACTTTCTACTGCAAAAAGACTATCAAAACCTCAGAATGTTACTTCATAATATGATTATTAGTAGTTCAAACTTCAAAGAAATAAACATCTCTCATCATGTACATTTAAATTCAAGTACATTGTTTTCACTGTTCATTCATCAGGATTCAATAGTATTACCTTGCAAAATGCTTTATTAATGGCTATTTACTTTTGCATGATCATTTATGCTGGGAAAGGAAGATTCCCACTCAAAAACCATAATATATGATACTTGTAGTTGACTCATATGTATGAACTTCCAACGTTATGATATGGTACATCAAAGGCAATAGTTACTCTTAAGCTGACAAGTGGTACATACTAATGAATTTAAGGAGTCAATAGAAGGGGAGGCAGTGGTGTGGTGGCATTATCACTAGACTATTAACCTTGAAACTCAGTTCATGTTCTGTGGACCCAGGTTCTAACCCTGTCATGGCAGATGCTGGAATTTGAATTCAATAAAGAATCTGGAGTTAATGGTCTAGGGTTTTTATGTGGGTGTTTCACACGAGCCACCTAAAATAAATCTGAACATGAGTCCTCAGAGTAATTGTGGAGGTGTCTCCACAAAGCAATTTTTTATAATCCTGGTGAGTTCATTCTATGTTTGCTTCTAATGGGGCTCTATATGAAAGCAAAACCAAGCCTGCCTGAAGAGACTGGCTTACCAGTTTCAATGTGAAGACAGGCCAGTGCACACATGCCTCTCTGCAGAAAGATGATGCAGGACCAAGGTAAATGTAAAATGCATCTCAAGGTGATCTGACAAATCCTTAGCGCATTATACAATGATATTGATCTCACTTTATACCTTCATATCCTAAACATAAAGTTTCAGTCTCTACCATTAAAATTTCAAGCATTTTTCAGGAGTCAATATCTTTCCAAATAACTGAGTAGTTGTAAACATTCATGAAATCTATTAGTGTAATGGCATATGACTAACTGAGGTATTGCCTACGTAACTCAGTACTTTGATCCTCCAGCTGCCATTAACTCAGAGTATTGCAGTCAATTGTATTCATTTTCAAGCAGCTGAAGAAAATGGCTTTTCATTGCCGAGTCCTCATTGCTTTACTTTTACTTTACTTAAATGCACAGGCTGGTAAGTGTTGTCTTATCATTTGTTTGTACACTCCACTTGAAAAAGAGGAAAAGATACAATATGAGATCTCAAACATCATGTTAGCTGCAATCCAACGTCTTTTAAAGTGAAACCAACTGTTGGCTTGGTCTAATCTGCTGCAGGCTGCTTTTCTCTAGTTTACTAAAATGAAAGATGGATTTGGGGAATGAATCTTGCTGAAACATTTCAGATGTCAGAATAATAAAAGGCTATTGTGTTGAACATTTGTACACTGGAGACTAACAAAGCTAACCCATTTCCACTCCATTTGCAGCGATACTGCTTGAAACTTTGTACCATCAATAATTGAGATAGCTTGCGGTACTTGTGTGTTTGTGTGTTATTAATGTCACAGTTTGTGTTTAGTCGGTTGATTGCTGCAAGGAACTAGGATCTTATCGTGTGTTTGGTTATTATGGGTAGAATTTTTTTCATTTGCATTTAAAGTGTTTTGTCAAGTGAGATTCACGGCACTGGGTCCACTGCGCAACTTCTCTCATGCAAGCTTCCCCTCTTCACCTCATTAATTACATAACTGAGCTCTTGGGCGCCTTCTTTGGGGAAACGGCAGGAGAGGTGGAATCATTCACAACTGTTGGGATCTTTTGTCTTTCTTGCCTCCATTGCCATATTTAAAAATGAGCGTATACCACTTCGGATGTTGCGTGGTGAGAACTGATCCTCACACCGATGGCTATTACCCAACAAATACAAGAGGAAAGGAAAGGTTGCTCACTGCTTTGTAAACAGGGACCTGGATGTGTTAGTGAATAGGGTAATGGAGATAGGGCAGTCCTTTTTCTGGTTGAATACTGCAGGAGACCCTGCCAGCAGACCAGGCCAGCCTGGATACAGATTGTAGCCCAGGTTAATGTTGTGCCATGGATGAAAATGAATATCCAGCAGTGTCAAAGGAAGAGTAAAGATTGTCTGTGCTTCACAAAAGTAAGTGTTAACATAGTTTCTTGCTGCCTCTCACTCGCAGAGCCACCACTCACTCTAAATCGACCCATGTACACACATCTCACAAATACTCACGGATGACAACTTTGCATTGCATGTATGATATCTGTTCAATGGCTTTCATCCAACACATCTTTTCAAACTATTCACTCTTCCTGCCCTCTGCACTTTCTCCTCACTCAGTGGGGACACCTCATCACATCTCCTGATTGGCTGTCACCACTAAGCCATCTTTCATTCACTTCCATTAAACTTAATCATTTGTTTTATCTCTTTGCAGGAAATATTGCCCCCCCCACCCAGACTGACCCACCTGTAATCCCTAGACTACAGAACTGGCTGTGGCCCAATCCCTGAATTGCAAGGGCATGGATCCTCAGGCTGTTGTAGGTACCTGAATGATAGTGACCAATCCCTTGTAGTGCAATTGGATGAGTCTCTTGACTGAACATGGAGATGGCTCATTACTAACTGTAGTAACCATTGGCCCTATTGAACAATTCTCCTCTTCGACATTCACAAATGGCATTTGCTTGAAGCACAAGCAAATTTTTTGCCGCATGAATGGCTGGCACATGCTGCAGGATCGGATGTTGTGATAGGTGACAGTGTAGCATACATAGTCATAGAGATGTACAGCATGGAAACAGACTCTTTGGTCCAACCTGTCCACGCCGACCAGATATCCCAATTCAATCTAGTCCCACCTGCCAGCACCCGGTGCATATCCCTCCAAACCCTTCCTATTCATATACCCATCCAAATGCCTCTTAAATGTTGCAATTGTACCAGCCTCCACCACTTCCTCTGGAAGCTCATTCCATACACGTACCACCTTCTGCATGAAAAAGTTGCCCCTTAGGTCTCTTTTATATCTTTCCCCTATCACCCTAAACCTATGCCCTCTAGTTCTGCACTCCCGGATCCCAGGGAAAAGACTTTGTCTATTTATCCTATCCATACCCCTCAATTTTGTAAACCTCTATAAGGTCACCCCTCAGCCTCCGACGGTCCAGGGAAAACAGCCCCAGCCTGTTCAGCCTCTCCCTGTCGCTCAAATCCTCCAACCCTGGCAACATCCTTGTAAATCTTTTCTGAACCCTTTCAAGTTTCACAACATCTTTCTGTCAGGAAGGAGACCAGAATTGCACGTAATATTCCAACAGCCTAACCAATGTCCTGTCGGCCAGAACATGACCTCCCAACTCCAGTACTCAATACTCTGACCAATAAAGGAAAGCATACCAAACGAGAGACATTGTTCTGAAGAAGCAGTTACATGGTGGTTGCAAGCTGCTCTGATTTACATGTCAGAAATGTGTACCATCTGGTTTCTCAGTGAACGAGAAGAGAATTGGAAGTGGCATATGAATAAGTCTTTTAACGAAATGCAAATGCATGGAAATAAGATATTTACTGCTGGTTGGCCAGATTCTGACATTGTCATTTATGGGTTGAGGGCAAGACCTGCAAAATGTTATCAATGCCAAGAATCCAATCTGTTCGTTCTCACCATATTTTCCCACATTTCCCATCATTACTTATGCTACACCAAGGTGGGGAAAATTCCATCCTTTTGGGTATGCATATTTCATTATCTCTGTGTAGGTACAAAAATAATGGCTTATTGGAAAGGTATCCCCAGAAGAGAAGTTGTGATCCTGTGCTGAGTGGATCACATTATAGGGTTAAGGGGACAGTTGATAGGAGCGATCTGTTGTAAAGGTAATGGTTCTGAATAAGTTATTGTTCATGTTACATTCTGCTCTGATCTATTCAAATCATACAGTCCTTGTAGTAGCCATTTGAAGTATGCACATGTACCCAAAGGGAACAGATGTATCCTTTACAGCTCCTGAAATTCCTTTGTAATTATTCCTAGCAGGTTAATACAAACCATGCCTACCGCTATCATACAATAAAGTACCTTGTTATATATGCCTTACCACTTACAATTAGACACGTCCTAGATTTAGCAAGAGAAAGGAGGAACTACCCAAACCAGAATACCACATGGTGGCAGCACTGTCATCTGAAAAATTGATAGTGTTTGATTATACAAACACCTTCCTCTTACCTCACAAAGAGTGGTCTTTAAAGCTATAGTCACTTTGCAGTAGGCAAAGTTTTCCCAAGGCTGGTTGGGCACAACTATGTCTTGTTTTAGCCTTATTGCTTACTTTAGATTTAATCCCTCTCACCCAACTGTGGGACAATGGGCAGCAAATCTCTGCCACTCGGCCTGCTCCGTCACAATCTTTTCTGCTCCAGCCCAGGTGATGTCCTGCTGTTGAAGGACCTATTAACTGTACTTAGCAGGTCTTCTTTTCCTACATGGTGATACGCATTCAACTGTCATTCTGGTAGGGTGCTCATTTGGAAGTGAAGTCTGCGTCAATCACCTGATGAAGGAACTCTGAAAGCTAGTACTTCCAAATAAACCTGTTGGACTATAACCTGGTGTTGTGTGATTTTTAACTTTGTACACCCCAGTCCAACACTGGTGTCTCCAAAGCAATAAATGTTGGCTCTGGCAAGGTCAATTACAACCCATGAATAAAAAAATAGAGCAATTTGTAAAACTAATATTTATTATTTGGAATGTAACCCATCTGAACATAAAATTAACATGAAATTTGTTTCTTTATTCCGGAGGTTGATCAATGTCAGCCATAATTGCATTTTATAAATATGTGTTGTATATAGCAACAATTTTCTAATATCACAATCTTCCTCTCTCCATTTATGCTGATTAGCTATCCCAAATGGAAGAAGCTGGTAATGAACAAAATAGAAAAATGCCATCTTTAAAGAAAACTTCTGAATGTTTTTTGGGAGCATACATAATTATGCTAATGATCCAGTTATGATTTACCAACTACTATCGCTGGTAACTTAATGAAGCAAGAATAGATGAATTTTCTCGATTAAAATGGGCAAATTGGCTTACATCGATCGATGCTGATACCAATAGTGCTGCCTTCATAAAATCTGGAACCAAGAGGCCTCACTTTTAGTCTTGTAAATAATTTATGAGTGATGTTTTAGCCAAGGTAAAGTTGAATCATTCTATGTAATTAGTTTTATTTGGTTTATCACTATTTATTTTGTATTAATATTAACAGCTATATCTGTTCTGAGGCAACAGGTAATATGAAGGAATAGTGCTGGTAAAGGGGTGTTAGTACAGGTTTCTCAATCTCAACAGTCTCTCAGCTCCCAGGCAATTCTAAAATGGAGTATAGAATTCCCGGTTACTTTCTCCATTACAACATTGTGGCAAATTCAGAATCAACTTGTCATACTTTTACCCCTTAATATAAAAGTTTGTAATTATTTGGAATTTGGCACTGCTGGGTTTGTCCTGATGTGCGCAAAGTGAAAAGCTTCAGCAACTTGTCTTCCTTTTCAGCAATTCTCTAGTTTAACACTACCTAGCTAAACCTAGCCAAATAACTTTGTTGTTTCCCCCATTATATACAAATCAATGGGCAAAGTCTGCATAAATAATAACCACCGGAAATACTTAACCTGCATACTGTAGTTTTGGCCAATGACATGAATAAAGACAACACTTTTATCACTTGTACTTCTGTTCAGCAAGTGGTAGAAATGCAGTTCAGCAAGTGGTAGACCAGAGGCAGGGACAGTACATTATGCCTTGAGAGCCCTAGCTCTTCAGGATAGCATCCCAGACCAAACCATCTTCAACTGCTTCTTCAATTATCTTCCATACATCATAAGCTCAGCTGTAGGAATGCTTGCTAATGCCAGGCTGGTACACTCCAAAGCATTCACTCTCATTAGTCCACTCCAGTAAAGTTGAACTACACAGTGTCCAGGACATTCACAACTTCGCAAACACATCAGCAGTGTGTACCTTTCTACAGAAACATTGGAAAATGTTCAGGCACGGACCAACATGTGGCAAGTAATATTCCCTCCAAAATGGTTCCCGTCAATGAAATTCTCCAGCAAGAGAGAATCTAAGCATCTCCCTTTTTTGTTCAATGGCATAAACATGGCTGAATTCCCGACTATCAACACCCTGGGTGATCAATATTAGTCAGAATTTTAGATGGAACAGTCATTTAAATGTTATGGTTACATGAGCAGGTTGGAGAATTCCGTGGAATTCTAACACACTTCTTGACCCACAAAAATCTGCCTCTGATCTCCAAACTCATGGTGTAAATGTCACTGGTACTAGTTATCTAGAGATTATTACCATCAGTATTCTGGGGATAAGGGCTTGAATCCCACCATTTCAGATAAATTTTAAAAAGCTCTCAAATAAGGAGCTAGTCTAATGGTGACCAGATAACCACTGTTGGTTTTCGTAAAAAAAAATCTGCCATGTAACTGCCTAAAGGTGTTAAAGCAACTTCCAACAAATTGGACTGTGATCAGTTGTGACTATAAAGATAACCAAGGCCTGCTTAGTAACAACATACTCTCTGCAGATTACATCTCAAACTGTAAACACATATTTTTGAAGCAGATAGGGCTAACGAGCTAGTTTCAATTTTATTGGAGTGGACTGATGAGAGTGAATACTCTGCAGTGCACCAACCTGGGTATGTGTTAGTGTGCTATGATACTCGTGGTCAAAGAACTATTCCCCTATTTATCCCTGTTTTACAGGTAAAAGCCCTTCTGTAATGCCGAGTGCTGCATAATAGTTAAAAAAGAAATAGCATCACACCCTGAAAGCTGGAATTAAACCATGGGCCCAAAGGTATCAGAAATTCATTCAGTTTACAAAGCCAGGAATCTCAAACAGTGTCTGTTCAACTGTCAACTTCAACACTGCTGTTAACCATCCCTCATAAAGGCTACAACATTCAACTATCTGTTCTATCCAAACAATTCAGAGAATGATCCATATATATTTTAAAAGCCTTTTATCTTTTTGGACTTACCTGTTATTTCTAATTTGCGTATATATTAGCATTACCATTTTTTTCTCATGTTTAGTAATTAAAAAAACTCACTTGCTTTGTTAAATCAAGAAAGCCTGATTAAACTGGCTAAAACATAAATTCTTTTGGGTCTGGGTGCAAAACATATAGAAGGCAAAGAAGTCTTTCTCAAGTAATTTTGTTGCAACCAATTGAGGGGGTGGGTGAATAAAGAAGGACAGCCAATTCATCCTCCCTCCCCTGGGAGCTGAGCAGTCGGGCTATCCTTTTTATTGCTGTAAGGAACTGGGAAACCTCTAGTCATCACAAAATCTGCAGTTCTTTCAAATCTGTTGTGCATTTCTCGTATTTTCAATTTTTATTTCAGATTTCCAAAATCTGTACATATTTTCTTTCATCATGAAACTTACACATAATCTCGCGCATATAGTTTGTCCTTACCTGCTTGAATTAGATCTGCACAGCTTGTATCATGTTACTTAACCAGGCAACATATACTCTATATGGTTTGAAGTATATAATGCACTAAAATGATATTCAACATAAGCTAAAACTATACGATTTCAAGTAGGAGTTGGATATAGCACTTGGGGCTAAAAGGATCAAAAGATATGGGGGGCAAGCAGGAACAGGATATTGAGTAGGATGATCAACCATAGTCATAATAAATGATGGAGCAGACTTGAAGGGCTGAATGACTTACTCCTGCTCCTATTTTCTATGTATTGCCCAGATCCTTCACGAAGTGGTAATTGTTGTCTGATTGCCAAGCTTTCGTCTGCCTAACTATTGCTTTGTTGGGTCCTTTGAGCCCAGTACGATGTCCCTTAAAGAACTGTATTGCAGCACTGTAGTGTCTTGAGGAAGGCAAGACAGCCATCCCCCCCTCTTACAGCACTAGCTGCTATTGTGCAACTTGAAAGATCCAAACTGAATGTTAAAGAATAGTAATTGGATGGATGAGTGAATGGGTAAGATGGTGGTACAGGGAGGTGGGTAAGTTAAGTGGGCAGGGTTTTAGATGGGTAAGGTGATGGGCAAGTAAGGTGACAATTGGGTGAAATGGGTAGTTGGGTCATCATATTGGGGCTAAAGGTCTGGTTGAGGGGAAAAGTTAAACAGAAAGCCTGGGGGTAATATCAACAAGGGAGAAGTCAGTTTGGAACAGGGAGCTAAGAGGTCGGCAGTGATGTGTAGTGGAGGGGGTTTAGTCAGGGGATATACTCAAAGGTCAGGGAGGGTATAGTCATGGAGTCAAAGGGAAAATCAGGGGGTCAGTGTAAGTGTTTTGGGGTCAGCTGCGTATTACTCAGGACTTAGACCAGGACGTTTGTGTCTAACACTAGCTGGTAACTGTTCAGGTAAGAACTGTCCTAAGTCTCTGAGTCAGGAATGGAAACTTCTGGGATAGTTCCCATGAAGGCCAGTGCATCAGAATTTCTCTGGCATCCCCAGACATATCTAGAGTCATGCGCCCAAGATTTAAGCTTTTGAGTGCAACAAGACAGAAAATGTAAAATTGAACATTTGTTTGTCAGGATATTTCTTACTCTATAAACAAGTATCTTGAACTATTTCTAACTTCTTCTTTCAAAGGCGCAGCAAAAACAACCTCCAGTGGAGCCTGGCAGCCTTGGCTAATTGGACTCACTGCCGTCACTGTGTTCATTTTCATCGTCTTTGTCCTGTTGATAATGAACAGGATTTTTTGTACAAAGTAAGTCAGTGGAGCTATACCAAATATTTATGTCTTTTTATCAAATGTCAAAAATCAGTATGAATTGAAATGGAGATTTCGAGAGAGAAATTTACTGTCATATGTATTCAGTATAAAATATTGTGAAAACTGTGTACTGTCACTGTATATGAGTGCCATTTACGTTAACTTAGGGTAAAATAAAGAAATATAACTTAAAAAGAGTCCAAACTTCCTTTGTGTGAAAAAAGGTAGTTCTTTAAAAAGAACAGCTGACAAACTCTTGCTTCCTCAGTTTTTTGATGATGGAGATATTTTCAAAGCATGCTTTCAGCTGCTTGTTTTTAATTTTTACTAAGAGCTTTCTGCAATTTTACACATTCTGCATGCCCTTTCCTAATCTCAGTGATGTGTCCCATTTTTGTTTTCTCTTTGTTGCTCTTTCACAATACATTTGTTGCTTCCTAGCCTACATTTTATTCTTTCTAAATCTAATTTGACCATCTCTCCATTTAATTTATATACCTGTGTCTCCCTTTTATGTAAGAGGTGCCTCTCAAAATTGAACCTGTGACATTTTGTATGACAGAATTCTACATGTGACTCGTTATAAATAGAAACAATGAACTGTGGTAGGCAAATTGGGCAAATCATGTTTGCAAGAGAAGGTAAGAATAATGGCTGTGCTGTACCATTACTAGCACCTTAACCTCAATATATAAGAAGGTCATTGTGACAAAGAGAACCCAACCCACAACAGTTCATTTTTTAAAAGCTACGATCATGAACTTGCACTGTTCATATCCTGCAGGTTGGGAAGGGTGACCCAAATCTAAGTATTGAATACATGTCCATGACAATAAAATATTTTCATGGATTCCAATATTGGTGGCTCAGTGATTAGCACTGTTGCCTTATGGCAGTGGGGACCCGGGTTTGATTCTATCCTTGGGCAACTGTCTGTTTGGAGTTTGCACGTTCTCCCCGTGTCTGCGTGGGTTTCTTCCCACAGTCTGAAAATGTGCAGGTTAGGTGAATTGGCTGTGCAAAATTGTCCATAGTGTTCAGGGATGTATAGGTTAGGTGCATTAGACAGAGGTAAGTATCAGGTAGGGGGAATGGGTTACTCTTTGGGGGGAGAAAGTGAGGTCTGCAGATGCTGGAGATCAGAGATGGAAATGTGTTGCTGGAAAAGCGCAGCAGGTCAGGCAGCATCTAGGGAACAGGAGAATCGACGTTTCGGGCATTAGCCCTTCTTCAGGAAGAAGGGCTAATGCCCGAAACGTCGAATCTCCTGTTCCCTAGATGCTGCCTGACCTGCTGCGCTTTTCCAGCAACACATTTCCTACTCTTTGAGGGGGGGGTCGGTGTGGACCTGTTAGGCCAAAGGGCCTGTTTCAACACTGAAAGATTAATCTTGTAGACGAACATCACTTTTTAAAATTCGATTGATTAGATCTGAATGGGCAATCTGCCTGAGATGCAAATGAAGATGTTCAATGTTAATACCTAAATGGACCTTCATTTCATAGAATCATAGAATCCCTACAGCGTGGAAGCAGGTCACTTGGCCCATTGAGTCCACACCAACCTTCTGAAGAGCATCGCACCCAGATACAGCCCCCACTGTATCCCTGTAATCCTTCATTTCCCATAGATATCCCATTTACTCTGCATATCTTTGCACTGTAGGAGGAAACCCATGCAGACACAGAGAGAATGTGCAAACGCCACACAGACAGTTGCTCAAGTCCTTGGTGCTGTGAGACAGCAGTGCTAACTACTGAGCCATCGTACCATCCATTTAATAATAACAGCTTGGTTATAGTCTAGTAGTGGAAAAAATGATTATGAAAGCTGGTGGATTTTTGTAAAGATCCTACTGGATCAACAAGTCCTTCAGGAAAGAAATCTACCCGGACCTCTTCTGACAAAAATGTGACTCCAATATCACAATGTTCCTTCATGCCTCCTGAAGTGTCCTGGTACGTAAATCCATTGGAGAAAGAATTACAAGGCGAATGAGTCTTGGAGGCAAGCTGCTAATGCTGCTATATCCTGAGAGCAAAAGAAAATTAATGGTCGCAAGATCTGTGATACAGTTCTTAACAATGTATCCTAGACACTGGTAGAAGGACTGTTATGGGCTGTATTGATCCAAGTGTTACTTTTTGTAGGAATAAGAATCAAGGGGACTCTGACAATAACCATTCTGGCGGTGATGAGTAAGTATTTCATTGTCATACAAACACTCATTTCTTTTCACAAATTGTTATTTTGAGTGAACAATAATGATTTATTCAATTTCTACTATTTCTTGTAAAATCACAACAAAAATATAAATAAACTAAAGTTTTAGTTAAGCTATTGGTGTATTATTGTGTTAAAGAGACTTCTATATGCAATGCTAGACCAGTCAGAAATGCAATGTTTATACTCAGTATCATTCAAATGTGCTCTCACTCAAGAGGTGGTGACATTTAATTTGCTCTCAAAGCCACGTTCCCCTTACTGAAGCTCACTAGATGTTGGCACAGGGTGGCAGAAGCTAATTAGTCACCCAAAGTTCAGGGCCCATCTCCATTCTCCACAACCATGCTGGAAATTAATAACAGTTTTTTCTGTAGTTTGGCAAATAATTGTCAAGGACTTGACTTTGGGCAGGATGTCAAGGGAAAGACATATAAACTAACCAACCATTTCTAGAAGGGATAGATAGCTCAAAAACTCCCGAAAACATATGAGATTGATCCTCAATAAATGATAGCCCCCAAACAGCAGGTCAATGATGATTAAATTGCTATCCACATCTATGGGGACAGGCTGATTTGAAGTGCATGAACGAAACTGATGGAAGAAAGGATGCTGGTGAAGGACCGACAATGATGAGGTAATTCTGCAGTAACTCAGCTACCAGTGAAACTGATGATTAATCATCATAATCTGGATGGGTTAGGAGTCTTTATGGAGTACTGTAGGAATAACAAAAATCAGCTCACAGTCTGTAAGTGAGCAGGCTAGGTATTGTTAGTAAGTGTGCCTAGATGTAGCAAGACAGTGGAATGACGAGTTTTGTCATTTATTCTCCCCTAGAATTGTTACAAAATGGGACAAAATCTCAGTGTGGAATGGAGTCCTTCCCATTTCTATTCCCATAGTTAGCAATTCATACAACATAGGCTTTGATCTTGATTGAAATTTGGGATTAAAGTGTTCGATAGGAAGTTTAGTCTAATATATGTTTCATTGTTTTTAGCTATTACCCAGGTAAATTGTATTAAATATTGGATGTAGGCTTGTTAATGCTGCCATATCCTGAGATTAAAAAAATCAATGGGTGTAAGATCTGCAATATAATCCTTAATAATGTATTTAGACAGCATTGGAAGGACTGTTGTGTTGTATTGACCCAAGTGTTATTTTTTATAGGTGTGTGAAACAGGACATTGAACTATTGCCTGAGGATAGGTAGGTGTTTCTTTGTCATACAAGCATAGATGTCTTTTTACAAATTGTTGCTATTTTGAGTGAACAATAATAATGTATGTAATTTCTAATACTCCTTTAAAATCACAGCAAACTATAAGTAAACTAAAGTTTCAGTTGAGTTAATGTTATTTTATTGTATCAAAGAGACTTCTGGATGCAATGCTGGACCAGTCAGAAATGCAATGATTGCACTCAATATCTTTCAAATGTGCTCTCACTCAAGAGGTGGTGACATTTAATTTGCTCTTAAAGCCACGTTCCCCTTACTGAAGCTCACTGGATGTTGGCACAGGATGGCAGGACCTAATTAATCACCCAAATTTAAGGGCTCACCTTCATTCACCCACCCATACTAAAAAATAATAACATCTTTTCTGTAATCTGGAAAATCATTATCAATGATTTGAATTTGTGTGGAAACTCAAAGGCAGGATATCCAAAAAAACTCAAGATTAACCAGCCATTTCTATGAAAGATTGATGGCTCAAAATCTCTAGAAAGCATAGGACATGTGAAATTAGTCCTCAATGTGTGATAGCCCAAGCAGCAGGTCAAATGTGCTCACAATTGAGAAGGTTTTGGGGACAGACTGATTTGAAGTTTGTGAACCAACCTGATGGAAGAAAGGATGTTGAAGAAGGGCCGACAAAGATGGGTTACTTCAGTTACAACTCAGCTACCAGTGAAACCAATGATCAATCATCATTATCTGGCTGGGTTAGGAGCCTTTATTGAGTACTGTAATCATCAGCTCTCAGTCTGTAAGTGAGCAGGCGAGGTAATGAAAGTAAGTGTGCCTAGATGTAGTGAGAAAGCTGAGTGACAAGTTTTGCCATTTATCATCCCCTAGAATTGCTGCAAAAGGGGACAAAGTCTCAATGCAGAATGGAGTCCTTCCTACTTTGATTCCCATAGTTAGCAATTCATACAACATAGGCCTTGATCTTGATTGAAACTTGGGATTAAAGTGTTCAATAGGAAGTTTAGTCTAATATCTGCTTCATTGTTTTTAGCTATTCTCCAGGTAAATTGTATTTAATATCATACGTAGGCTTGCTAATGCTGCCATATCCTGACAGCAAAAGAAATCTAATGGTTGCAAGATATGTGGTACAGTCCTTAACAAAGTATCCTAGACACTGAAGGATGGACTGTTATGTTAGTAATAAACCAAGTGTTACTTTTTATAGGAATAAGAATCAAAAGGACTCTGACAGCAACCATTCTGGTGATGATGGGTAAGTGTTTCATTGTCATATAAGCATTTATGTCTTTTTACAAATTGTTGTTATTTTGAGTGAACAATAAAGATTTTTTCAATTTCTACTATTTCTTCCAAAATCACAGCAAAAATGTAAGCAAACTAAAGTTTTAGTTGAGTTAATTTTTTTTGTATGACAGATACTGCTTCATGCAATGCTAGCCCAGTCAGAAATGCAACGATTGCACTCAATCCCACTCAAATGTGCTCTCACTCAAGAGGTGGTGACATTTAATTTGCTCTTAAGGCCACGTTCCCCTTACTGAAGCTCACTGGATGTTGGCACAGGATGACAGAAACTAATTAATCACCCAAAATTCAGGGACTGCCTCTATTCCCCACACCATGCTGGTAATTAATTTTTTTTTCTGTAGTTTGGCAAATAATTGTCAAGGACTTGACTTTGGGCAGGATGTCAAGGGGAGGACATACAACAAAAACTGAAGACTAACCAACCATTTCTAGAAGGGATAGATAGCTCAAAAACTCCAGAAAACATATGACATATGAGATTGACCCTCAATATGTGATAGACCAAGCAGCAGGCCAACAGTGCTCCCAATTGGGATGATTCAATTCCTATCCATATCTATGGGAACTGGCTGATTTAAAGGTACGAACCAAACTGATGGAAGAAAGGATGTTAAAGAAGGGTCAACAATGATGAGGTATTTCTGCAGTAACTCAGCTACCAGTGAAACCAATGATTGATCATCATAATCTGGACGGGGTAGGAGCCTTTATTTAGTACTTCAGACTAACAATCATCAGCTTGCAGTCTGTAAGCGAGCAGGCTAGGCAATATTACTAAGTCTGCCTAGATGTCGTGAGAGAATTGAGTGACGAGTTTTGTCATTTATCCTCCCCGAGAATTGCTGCAAAATGGGACAAAATCTCTTTGTGGAATGGAGTCCTTCCCACTTCTATTCCCATAGTTAGCAATTCATATAACATAGGCCTTGACCTTGATTGAAATTTGAGATCAAAGTGTTCGATAGGAAGTTTAGTCTGATATCAGTTCATTGTTTTTAGCTATTTTCCATATATATTGTATTCAATATTTCTTTTTTTTGGAATGTACAAAATAGTAGAAGTAGTAATAAGATAGAAATTACTGAACAGTTTGTGTGTACTGAAGGTGAAGCTAATTCTTTTCAATAAATACTCTGATCTCATGACGAAAACACTGAACTAAACCTGCTAATGCATTCACACCAGTACCTGTCTACATTTATGGGACACCACCAGCTGCAGGTTCTCCTCCAAGTCACAGCAATAGCCACTTGACATTATATTGTTCTTCTTCACTGTCACTGAATCAAAGTCCTTTAGCTCCCTGCTCAACAACATCATGGGTGGACCTACACCATGACAGCTGCAGCAATTCACCTTCTCAAGGACAATTAGGCTGGCAATTAGGAATCTGAGGATTCAAAGTGACCTTTGGTCCTAAAGTGTCTGTGACAACCTCCTTAATATCTTCTATTGCCTGCTGCAGCATTACACTGAATAAGGTGGTGAATTAGTTATGGGTGAGCCCACATTCCTGCTTCATATTGGAGATTTGGAAGGAATTCCAGAGGCTGACCTTGTGCCTGATTTGTCTGTACTAATTTTTGTGAAACTATTTCAGTGTGGCAGGATGTAGGTGGGCAATCAAGTTTATCCAGGATTTTCCAAAGTCTGTTTATGCTCACAGTTTTGAATGCCTTGGTGTGGGCTGAGAAAGAGAGGTAAAACCCTCTTCTTGTATCTTTACATACCATGTCTGTGTTGCCTCTGCTTGCTCTGAAACTGCACTGGCTCTCTGGCAGATTTGTTTCTTCAATGGCAAGAACAAAAGTGTTCTAACCAGCAATTGAAGGGAGGATGATTGCATGGTAGCAGATGCAATGTGACTTCCCCCTTTCCTTTTGTTGGCTTTGATGATAATAGCATCAGAAATACCCTGCGTAAATCTGTCCTGTTCCCAGCAGGCCTTACAAAGTCATAGAAATGTCAAGTAGTGTTGGACATTCTTCAAGGTTTCAGGAAGAATTCCATCAAATTCGAGTGTTTTGTTGCTCTTTATCTGATTGATAATGGTCACAGTTTCCTTGACCAATTTGGTTTGACTTGATATAGTTGATGATAGTATATGCACTTGACACTGAAACATTCTGACCACTGATCCAGAACAGACTTCTTGTTGGTGTGTTTCAATTCTGCTGAAGGTGGTTTTGTTTTGATACTGTTATGACACACCGTACACCTTCCTGCTTAATGTAAACCAGAAACACTGAAAAGATTTATCCCATGCAGTAATCTGTGAAAATTCAAGAGGCCAAGGACTATTTAAAGTAAAAATTAACAACTTTATTTCTTAAGGTATAACAGAGAATAATTAACTAACAACTATTTACAACTCCTTCCTCTAACCTATCTTTTATCTTCCCCTTCTACAATGCTAATCTAATAAACCCCCCCCGATTAAGATTTATCAAAAATTCAAATTTTCAAAACCAGCCAGCTGTCGAATCTTCTATTTGGATCTTCCTGTGTCTTTTTTTCTTCTTCTTAGGGATTATGCTTCACAGGTCACAGATCGATAAAAGTACCTATAAGAGAGCTATTCTCTGAGCAGTCTGCAGATGTCATTGGCTTGGCAGTTCTCCTCCAACTGTTCAGCTTTTCCCATTCTTATACCCCCAAAACACCGGATTGTATCATTGGCTTTTAAGGTTGTCAATATACTAAATTCAATCTTGATTGGAGTTTGGTATTTTTTGGGGTATAATTTAAACTGATTGGCCAAATTTGAATTTGTTTTTGTCACCTTCAGGCTACCCAGCTAATCTAGCTTTCGACCAACTGTTACATTGTTACTTTATTCAGAACACTTGGTGCTGTCAGGTAGTTCTGCCAGCTTTAAACTCTCTTAAAGGTATAGTGCACCCACATCTTCATAACAATACACTAGTCTACATACAGATTTTAGTGTTTCCTTGAAGCTTTTTATGTCATCAGTATTAGTGTACAGATGAGGTTTTTCTCCAAGTGTGATCCACCAGTCATTTTGGATGTTCCCCAGTTTACATTACAGTCTGCTGCACACCTGACAGTCAGCTATCTTTTTCTCTTGGCTAGTCAGCTGAACCTAGTGAATCTGATGAGTCGATTTCTTAACTGCCAGCATATTTTGGACTTTATCATTTTCATCAAACCATGTCCTATTCTTCCTATTGCTGAGTCTATTGAACTTGTTGGATGTATTCAGTTCAGCAGCTTTGATGTATTCCCAGAGTTCTTCTGGTGTGGAGTCAGCAGTGAGATCAGAGTGTTCCAGTCCATCGGTAAAGTTGTTTGATATCTATCTCGTCAAAAGGAAGAAGGTAGCTTACATAAGGTGGAGGAAGCTAGGGTCAAACTCAGCTCTAGAGGATTACAGGCAGGCAAGGAAGGAGCTCAAAAATGGTCTGAGGAGAGCCAGGAGGGAGCACGAGAAAAGCTTGGCAGAATGGATTAGGGAGAACACAAAGGCATTTTACACTTATGTGAGGAATAAGAGAGTGGTCAAAGAAAGAGTAGGGAACTTGTGGGTGGAGTCTGAGGATGTAGGGGAAGCCCTAAATGAGTTTTTTGCTTCTGTCTTTACGAAAGAAACAAACTTTGTAGTGAATGAAACCTTTGAAGAGCAGGTGTGCATGCTGGAATGGATAGAGATAGAGGAAGCTGATGTGCTGAAAATTTTGTCAAACATTAGGATTGACAAGTCACCAGGCCCAGACCAGATTTGTCCTCGGCTGCTTTGGGAAATGAGAAATGCAATTGCTTCACCACTTGCGAAGATCTTTGCATCTTTGCTCTCCACTGGAGTCGTACCTGAGGACTGGAGAGAGGCAAATGTAATTCCTCTCTTCAAGAAAGGAAATAGGGAAATCCCCGGCAATTACAGACCAG
>NC_057740.1:21478696-21543337 GCF_004010195.1 Chiloscyllium plagiosum | reverse complement strand
GATTTGATTTTCAGTCCCTCTGCATTTGTTGCTCAGGTAAATACCAATGAAGTTCCAAGGTAACTATTGAATGAATCACATATATGTTATATTATTGTTAAAGCGAAAACATGAATAAAATTTGGTTTTCTAATTTTCATATACATTTTGATTATAGAACTGCAGCATCCAATGAATATTGCAACCCTGCAATCATCGAGGATGAGAAACGGACAAACCTATAAAGTTCTCCAACTCGATGCTCAGGCACGACTTCAATTGTCTTCAACTGTCTTCAGTTTCCCACAAAATATAGAATTATTGCTTAGTTGCTGAAAGATGTAATTCTCTGTAATAGAATGCTGATTATTCTTCTAATACATAAGTGGAGACTAACAATAACCATGCCCTTCTCAATGGTAACTAGAGACGGACAATAAATACTGACCAGCCAGAAACATCCATGTTTGATGAGTGAGTAAAACAAAAACATGATAAATAAATTGTAATCATTTTTGATGTTTTCCAACTTATGAAAATATAATTTGCTACACGTAAGGTATTAGTGCATTTTTCTTCGAGAATTGGTATGTTCTTTATAAAAGATCACCAATAAATAATAATGGAAATCTTCTGATTTGTCATTTGAATCTGTATACTTCCAATGTGATGTCTGTTGAAATATTATACAGATGTGAATCTTTTATACATAACAATGAGTCCCAACGAGTTGGTGAATAAAACAGCTTACTTTCAAAAGGCTAACCTACTGGGAGCAGGATGACACAATGATATAAATTTTCTACTTCTGTTTTTAGGAAGGGTGATAACTCCACCTTTTAACATTATTATTGATAAAATCCTTCTGCATGGAACTGCCTATGTTTTTTATATTTGCCATTTTGGCATTATTGCTAATACAGAAATTTCACAGGTTGAGTTTTAAGAACAGAATAATATAACATGAGAGAACAAAGCAATGTGACCCAGTCTTAACACAATCTCAAAATTGTGAAGGTGCTGAAGGATGCCATTCTCCTGCCCTTTCCCTATAGCCCTGTATATTATTTCTATCTAAATAATCATCTAATATCCATTTGAATAACTCAGTTGAATCTGCCTTCATCATACTTCCAGGCTGTGCATTCCAAACCCAAACCACTAGCTGTGTGCAGAGGTTATTTTCTCACATTGCATTTATTTCTTTTGCAAATCTCTTTCAATCTGTGTTCTTTTATGAGCAGGAACAGTCTCTCCTTGTCTGCTCTGTCCAGAATTCTCATGAGTTTGAAAACTTCAAACAAATCTTCTCCGCCTTTTCCTCTTCATGAAAGCAGCATGAAATTCTCCAATCGGCTTTTGTAATTAAAATTTCTCACCTATGGATTCATCTTGTAAACCTCTTTCACACTATTTTCAAAGCATTCACATCCTTCCTATAGTGTGGTGCCAAGAACTGTGCAGAATACTCCAGCTGAGGTCTAACTACAGTCTTATATAGTTTCAGCATAATCTCTCTGCTCTTGTACTCTATGCTCCAATTAATAAAGTCCAGGTATTGGATTCTTTATTTACCATGCTTGCCAGGTATCCTACACAAATAAACCAGATCACTTTGCTGCTGTACAACTTTCAGAATAGTACCTATTATTTTATTTTGTCTTTTCAAGTTCTTTTGAGCAAAATATATCACCTCACATTTCTCCTCATTGAACTTTATCTACCACCTGTATGCCCACTCCAGCAACTTGTTAATATCCTTTTGCATTTCTATGCTGTTCTCTTCACAGTTTACAACTTTTTCAAAGTTTGTGTTGTCTACAAACTTTAGAATTATCCCCTGCAGTTCAAACCTAGATAATTTATTTATCAGGAGAAGCAAGAGTTTCAAATTCCTGTAGAGCCCCACTACAACTCTTCTTCCTGCCTGAAAACTATCCATTAACCATTACTCTCTGTTTCCTATTCATCCAATTCCATTATTACTGTCCTTTGTATTCCATATCCTATAACTTACAAATCCATTGTGTGGTACCTTTCATATATAACACATTAACAGCATTAATCCCCATTAAACATTTTTGTTATTTCTTCAAGGAACTCCAGCAAGTTAGCTAAACACAATTTCAATCCATGTTGACTCTCTCATTTGTCAATATGACTATTAGTCCTGAATTATTATTTCCAGAAATTCCATCATCACCGTTAAACTGACAGCTCTGTAATTTATCCTTGCAAACTTGTTTTGAACAGGGGCATAATGTTTGCAATTTTCCAGTCCTCTGGCACCACCCCAATTACAGGGAAGACTGAAAGATTAAGGTCAATGCCTCCACATTTTCCACGATCACTTTCTTCAAAATTATTGGATGTATCTCATCTGATCCTGGTGTCTTGTACAAAGTAGTACAACAGTTCTTCCTTATCAATGTTAAACCCTTCTGGAGACTGAGTTTCCTCTTCTGTCAACCTGACCTGGGTAACAGCTAATTCCTTGACAAAATATTAATTTGATACCTCAGTCATGCCTCTGTCTCCATGTACAAATCTTAGTCCCTAATTGGCCCGACTCCTCCTGTTATCACCCTTTTACTATTTATGTGCCTAAAGAGGAGTTTGCAATTCCCTTGCATGTCAGCTGACAGTCTCTTCCATGACCTTTCTTTGCTTCTCTTATTTGCTTAATCAACTCCCTATTGATTATTTTGTATTCAGCTTGCTTCTTAATTGCATTTTCTATTTGCACCTATTGTAAATACACCTCTTTCCCTTAATTTCTAACTCCTTTTACATCCAAGGAGTTCTGGATTTGTTTGTCTACCTTTCCCTTTGGAGGAATGCATTTGACTTTACCTGAAACAGCTCTTGTTCAGCTATAGTTTTTCCCACCAACCTTTGGCAGCAAGTCTATCTAGTCCAGATCTGTTCTTATCACATTGAAGTTTGTTCTCCCCAGTTAGTTATTCTTAAGCTGGATTGTCCAGCACCATTTTCCATTGGCATCCTAAATCTTATTATAAATGATCATTATTCCCTACATACTCATCCACTCCCCACTGACACTTGATCTGCGTAGCTCATCTTGTTCCAAGAACCAGATCTAGCGATGCCTCCTTTCCTGGTGTACTTGACACATACTGGTGTAGAAAATTCAATCTAAGGTTTTTTGTCGCTCACAGGCCGTAACACTACCACTGTCCCAGTCTAAACTCAGGTAATAAAGTTTCCCATTATAACGACTCTACAATTCTTACACCATTCTGTAATTTTCTTACAGGTCTGTTCCTTTACTTGTTTCCCACTAATTGTCTGTGGACTATACTAAACAATGTAATTGCACCTGTCTTGTTCCTTAGCAAGATCCAAACTGATTTTGCCCTTGAACCATCTGGGCCAATTGCTTTCTCCAGTACTATAATACTGTACTTAACTAAATCTGACATTCCTCCTTATTTCTTCCTTTCCTATTTGTCTGAAAACTCTATAGCCCTACATTGAATATTAACACCTAGTGCCTTTCTTCATTGAGTCAGGTCTCTGTCTTTGCCACAACATATCAACTATAATCCAAACATTCACACACATACAGTGCAGTCCGGATTTAGAATGTCTCAATTGCTCCCTTATTCTGACTTCACCTATTAACTTACCATTCCCTATGGTAGTGCTGTCTCTCAGTATTTTGTGAACCCTGGTATCACTCTCCAACATTCTCTCATGGTTCCTGTGCTACTGCAGAATTATTTTAAAGCCACCCAAACAGCACAAGCATTTCCCTAACTAATGAGTTCTTTCTTTCTATTTCTCATCTATTCTTCTTCCTTCCTGGCTATTCAGCTGGTCCATCCATGGTGCAACTGATCTGAAGCTTTTTACACTCCTCTAAGAATTTATATTTGTATTTGTACATCACCAGCGTTGGTAAAGAAAGTGAACTCTCAGGGGACTGCTTGATTCTCTTTGGCTGGTGGTCATCAGTTCCTTACCTGCCTGTATGCCTCTAACCTATGGCATGACCACTTTTCCGACTGTGCTATCTCCATAACTCTGGATAACTTGGTGGGTACACCATCATGAATCCAGCTGCTTCTCAAGTTGCAAGACCCAAAGCTCAAGCCTCCTGCAGCTGGTGCGACTTCCTGCACTTGGCCAAGCTGCCCTGCCATGAATTAAGCTTAGTTTTGTAAACTTAAGTATAAGCTGAAGATCAATGATTAATAAACATGGTTATCCTGTGATATCGCTCTTTGGTTATGATTTTAAACTCAGCCCTGTGGTCAGCATTTCAACTTTTGGATGCTGATTAAATATGCCTAATCTCAATGATTTCCCTTACTCATTAAACTTGCAGTCATTCCACTTTGAACTTTGCACTTCTTTAATCTATATTATTCCGATTCAGGTGAGTCTACTATCTGGCAGTTACAAGAAATAGTTTAGAAAAGTTACTTCAAGTAGTTGATCTCACCTTCTCTCCAACAGAGAACTTGACTAGCTCCACGCAAGTCTTTAGGAAAATTTAAAGCTTAAAAGCAGTGAATTTAAGATACCAGTTACAAGCAAGCAGTAGTAGGTTTCTGACAGAGAAATTACTCCTCAAAAGTTAAAAATACAATTGGTTACCAAGTTTGAAGGAATTCCACTCTAAACCCACAGCACTGCAATAGGATCATGACTGATTGCCTACTTCAAAACTTTTTAGCTATATCTCTATATCCCCTGATCCCCTAAGTGTCTAAAGATTGCATGGAATGTGAATAATGTCTGGACACCCACAGCCCTCTGAAGTACAGAACTCTAAAGGTTCACAACTCTGAAGAAATTTCTCATCTCAGTTCTACCTTATTGAACCACTGTCAAAAGAATATGAATTGTAGTTCTTGACTTTCCAGCCAGGGGAATGGATGCTCAGCATTTACTCAATGAAGACCTCGATATATTTTACGCTTTTCAAAGACAACACCTCACTTTTTTAAACTCCAGAGAGTATAGATTGATCTTATTCAATCTGTCCTCATAGAACAACACTCTAACTCAAGATAATGTCATGAGGAACTTTGTTGTCTCTTCTCTAAGACAATTACATCCTTCCTCAGGAAAGTTATTCATAACTGTTCTCATTACTCTGGATGTGATCTGACAAAACTTCATACAAAAACTGTATGATTTCATTACTTTTATATTTCAACCACCTTGCAATAAAGACTAACTTACCATTTATCTGTCGCTGCATGGTAACTTTCCCATAGTTAATGTACCAACCAGTCCCAGTGTTAACTACTTTTTCACCTTTTTAAAAAATGCTACTTTTCCATTCTTCTCACCATATAAGAAGATGGTTGTGAATGTTGGAGGTCAGTCATTTCAGCTCCAGGACACCTCTGCAGGAGTTTCTCAGGGTGGTGTCCTAGGCCCAAACATCTTCAACAGCTTCATCAAAGATCTTCCCTCCATCATAAGGTCAGAAGTGGGAATGTTTGCCAATGATTGCACAATGTTCAGCACTATTCATGACTCCTCAGATACTGAAGCAGTCCATGTTCAAATAAACAAGATTTCCTTCAAACTTGGTGACCAATTGTGTTTTTAAATTTTGAGGGGTAATTTCTCTTTCAGAAACAATATCCATGCTTGGGCTGACAAGTGGCAAGTAACATCTGTGCTGCACAAATACCAGGCAATATCCATCACCAAGAAGAGTCAATCTAACAATTACTTCTTTACATTCAGTGGTATCATCACTGCTGAATTCCTTTTTATTCAATCATGGGATGCAGGCTTCCTGTTGGCTAGCCCAACATTTATTGCCCACGCTAGTTGTCCAGAGGGCAGTTAGGTGTCAACCACATTGCACCCCAACTATCAACATCCTGGCAGTTACCATTGACCAGAAACTGAACTGGACTGACCATATAAATACAGCAGCTACAAGAGCAGTTTAGAGGCTAAGAATACTTCTGTAAGTAATTCTTCTCCTGATTCTCCAAAGCTTGCCCACCATCTACAAGGCACAAGTCATGAGTGTAATGGAATACTTCCCACTAACACAATAACACCAGCTTGACACCATCCAGGACAAAACAGCCCGCTTGTTTGGCAAGACATACAGAAATATCCATTCCCTCCACCATCAATCCTCAGTACCAGCAGTGTGTACAATCTACAAGGTGCACAGCAGCACTTTGCGAAGACTCCTTAGACACGCACCTTCCAAACCCATGACCACTTCCACCCAGAAGGACAAGGACAGCAGATACATGGAAACACCACCATCTGCAGTTTCCCTTCCAAGCCACTCACCAACCTGATTTGGAAATATACTGCTGTTCCTTCACTGTCACTGGGTCAAAATCCTGGAATTCCCTCCCTAGGGACATTGTAGGTCAATCTACAGCACGTGGATTGCAGGACTTTAAGAAGGCAGCTCACCACCACCTTCTCAAGGGCAACTAGGGAATGGGCAATAAATGCTGACTCAGCAAGCAATACCCATGTTGCATGAATGAATAAGAAAAGGATAATTTCACATTATTCTGCATTACACTCCATTTGTTGCTTTCTTGTCCAATTATATATGCAGGTTATTTTCCTTTGCATCTTTCTCATAGATTCTTTTACCATCTAACTTTGTATTTTTAATAAATATGGTTACATTGCACTTTCATTAGAGTAGACAATTTAGCATCTCAAGCTAGCTCTGCCATTTAATACGATCACAGCTGATCTCATCTCGGCCTCAACTCTACATTCCTGCCTATTCCCCATAATCCTTGAACCATTATTAATTAAACATGTATCTCCTCCTTCAATTTGTTCTGTTCTGATCACTGGCATTTTGTTACCTTTTGGCTCCATTACTTTTTCAAGTATATCTTCCTTCCAAATATTAATCACATTCTAATGCTCCATCTGATTTGATCCTTGCTCTCCCAATATATTATTAATGA
The DNA here is from genome assembly GCF_004010195.1 of Chiloscyllium plagiosum. Taxonomy (NCBI): domain Eukaryota; kingdom Metazoa; phylum Chordata; class Chondrichthyes; order Orectolobiformes; family Hemiscylliidae; genus Chiloscyllium; species Chiloscyllium plagiosum. The sequence continues at coordinate 21,536,411 of NC_057740.1, read as the reverse complement.
CTTCTACTGAAAAGACAAACACTTGTTTAAAGTTCCTGCTGTTTCCTTAAGTCCCATATAACTTCTCCTGTCTCTGCCTCTTAGAGTTCCATGTTCACATTCACTGATCTCTCTCTCCCTTTATCTATAAGGACTTGTTTTTACACAACGTGTTTTTATATTTCTTCTCAGTTTACTCTCACTTTCTATTATATCTCTTTTTTCCAATTTTTCCCCATTCTTTGCCAATTTCTAAAACCAACTTAATCCATTTTATTACGTTTTATTACATTTTTTGGTGACACTGGAAGCCTCATTTTCAGTTCAAGTACTATCTTTAATTTACGAGAAAAAGCAAAATACTGGAAATATTGCAAATATGAAATAAAAAACAGAAAATATGTAAAATATTTAGCAGATCTGGTAGTGTGCATGGAGAGAAAAACAGACCTCATATTTCAGGCCATTACCTCTTATTAGAACCTTCCCCATTTCTAGTAAATGGTCATTGACCTCAAATGTTAACCCAATTTCTCTCTCTCTGTGGATACTACCAAAGTTGTTGAGTATTTTCAGAACATTCTGTTTTGATTTCTATCTTGAATGTTTGTAGTTAGCCACTTCTGCTGGACATCCTTTCTTGTGGAGGTCATATTTTTCCCAGAAACATACTTGAGAATTTGAGAATGATTAATCATTTCTTTAAATGTTCACCATTGCTTATTTACTGTCACATCCTTCACTGTAATTTACTTTAGTCAACCCAAACTTCATACGACCTATGGAATTGGCATTGTTTAAATTTAAGACCTCAGTTTTGAATTTAACAACATCAGTATTAAATTCAATATGAAATTCTGTCATATCATGGTCAACCTTACCCAAGAGGATTTATTACTATAGATTACTAATTAATCCTGTATTATGTCATAACACAAGATTTAAAACAATTAAACTGGTACCTTGACCTATTGTTCTAGAAATCTATTTCAAATCCATTCTCTGACTCATTATCCAAATTGTTTGTGCTAATTATTACAATATATATAAAGATTAAAGTCTCTCATGATAATTGTGCCCTTGTACAAGGGCCTTTAATTTCTGGATTTATTTTCAGACAACATAACTTTGGTCTTGGGTACCTATGAATTTTTTCTACAAGCTGTTTTTGTTCTTTGTTTATCTCCACCCATATTCTTCTGGGTAAAGCATTTTGTTTTTCTCACTATTGCTACCCTTCCACCTTTTTCATTTTGCCTCTCTTTTGTAAATGGGGTTTGTCCTGGAATATCTGGGTTCGAACCTCAGTCTCCCTGCAATCGTGCTATTAGACCAAACCCATTTATCTCTATTTGTACCATTTCTCTTGTGGTGAATACATTTTTCATTCAAGTATAGCACCTTTGACTTTAACTTATTGCTATTTTTCCCTGATGTGACATTTATCAGTAATACCTTGTATCTTCATGAAGCTCTTTGTCTCTTCCTAACATGATGTGACAGCTATTCTCTTCCAGAAGCTTGACTTTTTTCTTTACACTTCTCTTTACCCTTGCTTGGAACTTCCCCATTCCCCTTAGTTACCTGTGACTGTGCCAATTTGCCATTTCTCAATTGGATTAAAAATCATCTAACAAGATATAAGTGTCACCTATGTTTGTGACCCAGTAGCGGTGTAAATCCAAAGCGAACATGTTGCAATTGTGCAGACAAAATGATTATTGAACAGATGGTGTTCTGTCTGAGCTGATGCATGTGGTGCTGGAACACAGAGAGGCTCTTTTTAGATTGGCAGAGCCCAACATCACCAGAGCAAAGTGACAGCATGTCTGGCAGGAACTTACTAAATGTGTGAATGCTAAATCCCTGAAAGGAAAATACAGCTGCCCGAAGAAAGACGATCACTTACTAACTTAGCTACAGTATTCCTACTGGTTCCCAGACAAATTGACCTGGCAGAGCAGTCACAGTGGGCACATCACTCAGGAGTGGGTGAAAATGCCATCTGTATGTCATGGGACTCTAACTTGTATTTGATTAACAAGGCTCCTGCTAGAGTCCAACAGCAGGCACATTTGCTGCCAAAACTAGTGGTTTCCTGCCTCCCAACGTTTCCTGAAAAACTCAGCAGCGTGATTAACCATTTCTGTGTTTCAATGGATAGTAATACTGGCAACAAATCTCTTTAAAGGGGATGGTTAACCTCAAAGCTACCACCTTTACTGCCCCTGATTTCCACTTCACAAGAGTTAGCTAAAGGTCTTTCAAGATACTGTTCTCAACTCCACAATAAATATTTTGTGAAGTCCTCACTGCCTGGATGTTGTGAATACTTACCACAGGTATACAAAGCAGGTTCATGCGTATGCCATGTGCTGAGTACAGTATGCCTGTGGTAATTATTTACAGCATCAAGGCAGCATAGATTTCAAATAACACACACACTGTCAAACTGATGAAGCCTATTAATGCTTCCCGTTAGTCAAAAACAACTCACATTTCCAGCACTTGATTAACAGGAAAATGCCCCAGTAAACTTCAAAAGACCAAAAAAACCAAATGTACTACTAACTTAAAATGTGGATATTAGAAGAGGGTTTGAGAAGCTTGGTTAAAGGAACGTCCTTTAATGGTGTTGGAACATTTTCCTATTTTAAATGAGTTCTGTAAATGCATGGTGTTGTTGCTGGGTAAGAAGGAGCTTTAACAGGACTGTTTGGTCATGACAGAAAGTGCTAGAAAATGCTTGTTGCAGGTCAGGCGAAGTGGGAAGTGGAAACAGAGGTAACAATTCAAACTGCTGGTCTAGAATGAGAAAACTTTAAGAGATGTAGCAGATTCTAAGCAAGCCAAGGGACAAAGAAAAGAGGGAGTTGGTGGAAGGAACTAAAGTTTTGTGTCAGGGTGCAAGGCAGGAGAGTTTAAATGGATGGCAACTTCATTATCACAATGTACTGTTCCAAAAAAGGGAGTAGTCATTAGGAACTGAAGTTGTTCAACTCAATGTTGAGTCCAGAATTCTGTAAAGGGCCTAAAAGGAAGATGAGGCACAGTTACATGAACTTCCGTTGAGCTTCATTCAAACAGTGTGGGAGGCTCCCTATCACTTTGCCCTACTTTTCTCATTTAATGTGAACCATTGTCATATAGCCTTGTCTTTTGTCTTTTTCTACTTTCCTCTACTTGACTTCCCTAAAATATGCATTTCTACTTTTCCCTGTTCTGACCCAGGAGGCTAACTGTTTTGAATTTAACAACATCAATATTAAATTCAATATGAAATTCTGTCATATTATGATCAACCTTACCCAGAAGGATCTATTACTAAATAATCCTGTATTATTTCATAACATCTGATTTAAAATAGGTAAACTGGTTATCTCTCTTCATAGATGCTGATTGACTTGTTATCGATTTTTTAAATTAGAAAAATAGAAATCTTGTGCTTTGCACTTTCCCAAGCCATCTCCCATGGTTTCCTAATGAGTTTGAAAACGCATGGTTTGATTCATTAAACAGCTACAACTGCTACAACATGCGTTTCATTAACGCGAATTTGCTGTTACGCAGTTGACGAATTGGGGTCACTGTTTATAAAGCACAAACTTTTAAAATGTGTGTTGGATGTGATGTGATTGCATCGCCAACAATTTAAGCACTATTACTAAAGCACAATTTTTCTATAATGCAGGATTGCACAAGAGTGCAGCCATCTGTGTTGTAGAAGAACTACCTGTATTTGCAACACAGATATCCTGACCTCTGACCTCTAGTGGGTGGGGCTTAGGCAGCCTCTTTGGAACCATTCCACAATCACAATTCAACATTTATAGGAACCACCAGCAGAGGTCAGCAAACATTTGTGTTTGAGCAATAATTGCTCCGGTCGTGGTTCAAATATCAAGAATCAAACTTGCATAACCTAATATTATTAATGGAACTTTGAGATATCAATCCACTCAATACTACAGTCAGTATTTAACTCAATCCAGTTACAAGGTCAAGACAGTGATTTAAAAGGCCTTCCAACGATTTGAGAAACCCAATGAGATTATGCCAAGGTATTTCGAAACTGCAAAAAGCTTCTTCATCAGGAAATACCTCAATAGCTCTTAAAAATCTTGCAATTTCCTTATGCTACTTTTAACTATGACTGCTTTCATGCTAGGTGTGGACATGTTTTGTCAAGGTGAACTTTCATTCATGCATCCAGTCATCTTTCTGAGTCACATTTTCTGCCAACCATTTCTCCTTCTGAACTTGATACTCGAGGATGTTGATTGCCTCCTGTGATTCAATGAATACCAGTTGGCCAAGTCTAGATTTTCCCTTACACTGTGTGAACCCTTTCATTTTAAATAAATATACTGTTAAAGGATTACCTCTGGCATTAAATAAAAATCAATTGGCAAAAACAGAATAAGTGCTCTAACCCACTAATAAACCAAATGCTTGACAGATCTCCCGAAGTCAGGCAATTTTCATAATGGCCTCATGACCCAAAAGGTTACCAAGCTGAACAGCAGCTGACAGACCCAATTGAGGAATTAAATAAACATAAGATTTTGGCTGTTTGCAGAAAGGCCGTAAACCTTGAAGTAAAAGGCCTTCTTCTGAAAGTTTCAGATCTTTAAACTCAATCTGTAATGTTCTTTGGGTCTTCTAGGTTTAAAGGAAACAGGAAAAGGAATTTCAGATGCTGACACTGTCCTGTGCATTCAACCTTCACATAGGGTTGTGAAGAAATGGACACGAGACAACTGCCTACCTGAGAGCTCATCTCCCATACAAGAAGTACTGCTTGAACAAGTTGGTGAAACAGAGGAAGCGGAATTCCCATTTATCAACAATATTCATAAATTCTTTGAACTTACACTCATATTTTATAACTGTGTCCTCAAGAGTATTTTACAAAAGGTTCTACTTTTGACTGTTATCTTTTACATAGAGTAAAGTAAATCCTTTAATGACAGCATCTTTGTTCTATTTGTTAAATTACTATCGAGTTCATATTCAATATTATATAATATTCATTGTTTTTAATTATTCTTACATCTTCTTTGAACTACATAAAATATAATGTATAAGGATGCTCAAGTTTGCTATGACTCTTTACTGTTGATTTAACCTCCTTAGCTACAGGGAAACTAAATAAGCAGAGTTTCATTCACCTGCCTCACCTCCACAATTCACCCCACCCCAACCTGCAACCCTTGTGGAAGGACTTCTATCTGTGGGTCAAGCTGAAAAGGAAGTCAATCTACAATGCATACACAAAGATATTGGAGTTACTACACTTCATCAAACACTCTTACTAAAAAATTAATTAAAAGTTTTGAAAACGACACATATGTTCTTGAACGTTACAGCATTGAATGGACAAAAGCAAAGACTGCATGCTATTTTACTATGTTGACAGTTCATTGTACAGAATCTCAAAGCTGTCTTTGGACTGCAGTAAAGGCGAATCACATTAGACGGTATAAATGGCTGATGTAAGCTTAGTGCTTGGATTAGACATGGAATCAGATGCCCACGAAATGGATGCACTGAATCAGGAAACCCTAATTACAGATTATAGATTGTACTTAATTTGACTAACTAAATCTAATCTCCTGTTGGTTGAAAGTACAAAAATATCCATTATTTCAAACTATAATTCTGGAAAAGACAAGGCATGCTTTTCTCAGGCCAACACAGGTTTCATTAACAAGATGCTGCTTGTATCTTCACAGTCTATTACAGTTTGCTGCATCACAGCAATTTGTACTTAAATAGCACCTTTAATTATATTCTTTTTCCAAAGCATTTTATAGAAGCATGCAATCTCCAAGATGTCCTAGAAGTTTATTTTTTAAGTTTAGTTATACATTTTCTTTCATAGTAAAACACATTTATTCTCCTGGTCCATTGTAATGGTTACACTGGTGTGTTGCCCAATCAAGACAAAAACTTACTTGATGCCTCATTTGGTAAAAATACTGCAGAGGCGTTTGAATAGCAAAGACGAAGAAGGTCCCAGTTTTACTGCAGGGTCCATGCTGAATTAGTTATTGTTATTTGGAACAGCTGTGAGGGCAGAAAATTAAGGATGTAAATGTCTCTCCCTGAACTGGGAAGGAAGGTATAAACTTCCATTATTCTTCACATTCTGTTAGTTATTCATCAATCTGGGTGAAAATTGTTGAATTACAAGCACTGAGTGAAGTCAGGTTTGAAGGGTGACAATGGGCTACTGCTATTCATGAAACCACATGTTAGCATCTATAAGTGGAACGAAAATATGAGAGGCACAGGCAAGTGAACACATTTAATACCTCCGCTCTATAAATGTATAAGTAAACTTTGAAATCATAAATATTTAATGGAGTATCTCTAATAGATTTAGTCTCTCTCCTGCCTTTATTTGGTAATTTAATCAAATGAAATTATTATTACAAATGCAAAAAAGTGCAGATGCTGGAAAGCGGAAATATAACCAAACAATGCTGGAAATGATGAACAGGTAAGGCAGCATATGTAAGGCGGGAAAATGCCCTTTTCCCACATCATAGATTTCAATTGTTATCTCAATTTCTTTCCCCATATACTCTGCCTGACGTTGCATTTTCCAGCAACTTGTCTATTTACTTGTAATTACAGTTAGTAATTTCAAAATGGTTGGCAATTTCAGATAGGACTGTAAATCATTTCACAAGGACTTTTATTTCTGTAAAATAAACTTCTTTACTCTGGTAGGTGTGACGATACTGTTGCTTTAAGAGGTATATTTTTCCTGGTTTCATTTAGAGAGAGATTTGGGGTCAGGTAAAGAGCAGTCTGTGAGAAGATAAACAACTTGTGAAGCATCGGTTTTGTTTTAAAAGCTGGAACAATAGAAGCAGCCTGAGTGGGTGTGTTCAAGCTCCCATCCACAGAACCAGGATTTTAGTTTAGTTTCAGCAGTTGCTATTGGGGCTTTGAAGAAGTGGAATTACATTTTCCCTCTCTTAGTTACAGCCAAAAGCTGAGGGTTCTCTGTCTGCTATGGGAGTTGTATGTGAGATAATCTATTTTCTGAATTTGCCTTTTGTTCAAGAGTGTGTTTATGGGATGTCACTATATTAGAACAGTTACTGTTTAGTGGTAAAATAATCTATTATTTTGTTAAACTGTCCAATAGTGTTGTTATTCCAAGTTCTTCTTTCTTTTGTTGTGTTTTAACTATACTGTTTGAATAAATTGTGTTTTGCTTAATCTAATTAGTTTGACCAATTGAGTTTCATCTGGAATACAGTACCTCAATTTACTTTTAAAATAAGAAAATGTTAGGCCTAGGCTAGCTTCTTAATATATATTGAGGGGTTCTGGTCTGGTGTATAATGTGGGGTATTTGAGTTCTTGGTGCATTATTTCTGTCTTAGACAAGCTTAATTTCATCCCAAAGTCACCAAAAATCAGCCATTAAACCATATGTATTCCTTAAGCATTGTTCTGGAGATTTAGACATGAAAATTATCTGCCTCTGTTTCATTTCTTTGTTTACCAAATTTTGCTCTTGATGAGTGAAGAGCTTTGAATTTGGTCAGGTATTAGTAGATGTTGAAAAAAGGCACAATGCATTCCCATTATTGAGGATAAAGTTCCATGGTTCTCTAAGCACATTCCACTGAAGGTTAAATAAGGAATTCAAGAAAAATTTCCATTTTCTGCTCCTGGCTGTGTTGTTTTGTCTTAATTGAGATAGAACATTGAAACATCTTTCTTCTGGGAGTTATATTTTACCACCTAATTTCTATGAATGCACTATAACCAGCAATGCTACAGGTCGAGTAATATAATACTCTCGATCATCCAATACACCCAGTAATCCAAAAGAACCAGTATCCAATACATCCAGTAATCCAGTAGATTCTGCAATCCAATACACCCGTATTCTGTTAGACATTGTAACCCAATACACTCCGTAGGTCAATACATCCAGTAATGCAACTGTAATGTGCAGAGGCAGAAGATAGAGAGATCAAAATTGTTTTAAGAAAACTATATTATCTTTGTTTATTTTTTTTAAATGGACAACCAGACAAGATACCTGCTTCAGCTAGTTCTGAACAAATGACTCCATTAAAATCCATTATTGCTTGATTTAGTGCAGCTATCTGTCATAAAACACAATGGTTTCTGATGAATGTGCATCAAATCCAACTCATAGCTGAGTGTCTCAACCTGAAGTCCAGTGACATTACTGAAAATGCTGGTTTGCTGAACCACTTTTAATTATACAGCTTTGACTTTTGTTAATTAGATTGCTTGTAACATAGAAGAGTAATCAGCTTAAGGCGAAGCCAGTAATTCTTATCGCAATATCTCTCAAAATGCTGATTTCTGGAAAGAAACCTGTGTTAAACATGTATACTGAACTAATTCGCTGCTTACAACTATTGCATCTTCACCAACAGTTCATCTGTCTGAATTGCCACAAAAGAGACATCTATGCACAGCCAACTGGGCATTGAGTTACTGGACTCTAAGTCATGTGAACAAAATTTGATATCTTTGGTTTTAAATAATTTGTCGCTTTTAACTTCTTTCCTTTCTTGTTTCATTCTTTCTTGATGCATCGGTGTATAAATATGCTTCACAAATCACTTCCACAGGTTTTGAATGCAGTAATAGCCCTACGTTCTGAATGAATGAATGAATGAATGATTTTTATGCCACATGTATTTGGGAAAATACAGTGAAGAATGTTTTGTCGCCACAATCCGGCACCATTGTGGCTTACAAAATGAATAAAAAGAAATCACTTCAATTCAGCTTCATCTTCTGCTCAAGTTGACAGAAAAATAAACCAAAAAGAGAATACAAAGACAGAAAAATAAAGAAATAGTATTCAACTTTACAGTCCTTTTAGTCAAGCACCAAGGTTTCAGGGGTCTCTGCAAGGTCTTCCAGTCTCCGGGCTACAAAGAGTCCCCATTCTGCGTCAGTCAATCCCCCATGAATCCCCTGTTCCTCTGCTGCTGCCTATGCCATGAACTCCACTCCAGCCTTTTCCACGATGCCACCTTTTTCACTGCCAACAAGAAATTGAAGAAAAGAGAAAGAAAAAAAAGATGAAAAGGAAAGAGAAAAAAACATGTGACTGACCAGGAGCAGGTGGATGAATGCACTTCATTTTAACCTAAATGATTTGCTGTGGGTCATCTTGAATTGGACTTTGTAAACGGTTTTTGGAGAAATTCATCATTACTTATGTTTCTAAAAATGAAAATGAATTGTAAAAAAAATTAAATATCCGTTATTATTTACAGGAGAGAAAAACAGTAAAATTTATTCAATTTACCTTTCCCACACGATTGTGACATAGTCAACTCAGTATCCAATAGGCCTAGATGCAAGGACAGGAAGCGCTGTCTTATTATCCAATCCTGGTTATATTTTGCTTAACTCCTTTAAACTGTGAAATGCTGCACTGCTTGTACACATGTACACAGCACATTGGCAATAACTCAAGAAAGAAACATTTTTAAGAACAATGTCCTGAAATAATATTCCTGTCTTGTAGACTCAAGTTATAAGAAATTATGTTCAGTTGCAAGCATGGTAATTGGTTAAATGTGACGATTATGAACTGAGGCTAGTGATGGGATTGGAACTATGTATTATTGTCAGGACTCTCGCGGTTGCAGTGGTAGCATCCCTACCCTGGACCAGGAGGCCCAGGTTCAAATCCCACCTGCTCCAGTGGTGTGTCATTACATCTCTCTGAACAGGTATAAAAAATATATAGAGCTAATAGGTATCTCCAGATCCTTTCCTTCCCTAGCTGATTTTAAAAAGCTTGCCATTGTTACAGGTGCTTTTGTTGTTTAAAAGTGCTTCCTAAAACCAGAAAATATCTTTAATTTCTTTGAACAGTGTATTCTCATTTTGAGTGGGCAGAATTGAAACAAGTTGAATTGTGTTTGAGTTGTTAATTGTAGAATTACCACGGATCACATTTTCTATCAGAAATGTGTTAGAGATTGAAATGAGAGTATGATGGGGAGATGTTCTATATTTTACTGAGCTGGAGGAAATGGAGAAGTGTTTGGGCACTGGAAAATAATGCAAGCAAAGTTACGAAGGAAAAAGAGCCTATGGCATATCTTTGGGGGAGCTATGACTACAAGAGTGGGTCATAGGCTATGAATTCTGCAGACACTGATTCACCTCTTTCTCCCCAATGCTTGTTCATCTTCCCAAAGGTACAAGTCAGGAATATGAACATGATGAATACCCTCCACTTGTCTGGATTGGAGCAGCTCCAACACTGAAAGAGTTCTGCCCATGACAACAGAGTCCATTTAATTCACAGGCATCTTTCACAGGCCATACAGCACCTTCAATGGTCACTTCATTCAGTCAGTGATGGCTGTGTCTACCACCTACAAGATTACTGCAGCAGCTCACCAAGGCTCCTTCAATAGTACTTCCAAGCACACAACGTCTCCCACCCAGAAGGACAAGGGCAGCAGATGTATGGGAACAGCACAACCTGCACGTTCCCTTTTGAGCCACACACCATTCTGAATTGTAAATGTCCATGACTGCTGTTGGATCAAACTGCTGGAGCTCCCTTCCTAATAGCACCGTGGATGTACCTAGAGAACACAGACTGCAGTGGTTTGAGAAGGCTGCTTACTACCACCTTCTCCAGGACAATTAGAAATCGGTAAGAAATGTTGACCGAGCCAGTGATGTCCACATCCCATGATCAAACATAAAAAACACAGTAAATGAAGAGACACAGAAATAGAAAGGATAAAAGGAACAGGGTAGCAAAAAAAGAGAGGTAAATAGACTGAAGGGGAAAGAGAAGAGTTAAGTAAATGGAGTGAGGCAATTGTGGGAAGGTCAGAGAAACCTTTACAGATGAAAATAGAGAATGAGATGGGACTAAAGTGATGAGGATAGGGAGCAGGATGGACAGTGGGAGCTACCGAGAACTGCAGGCTATACTTCCTCAACCCTCACCATTGGTTGTGTGGTCTGCTAATGGTCCCCTTTTCCATGGTGCACATGTCACCTACCAATTCCCACTCAAAACAAAAAATATTTAAATCTATAGAGAAGCAAAAAAATGAAAAGGTGAAGTGGAATAAGATGTAATAAAAGACATATAATTTTTAAATACTATTATCAGTTTTGAAATTTGGATTCCAAAATAAAAGCAGATAGTTACTTCTGTGAAGGTTTTACTTTAAAGAAAACAGAGTGTTCTTCTGGTACAGTGATTAACTTCAGTATTTGTCAGAAAGCACTTCCTATGGTGTCACTGGAAAAATGCTTAGCCTGTGGGGCTTACAACAAATAGGGTAAACATTTAAGATCATTAGCTTTGTTTACAGTTCAGAAGCACCTAGGATTGAGCAAGTATGAAAATTATAATTTCAGAAGACACTAGGGTTGAGTTCAAAGAAAGTTTAGTTTCTCTCCTAAAAGGAGTTCAGGGAATCAATTACCTCAGCAAAATGTTATAGGCTCCGAAAGCTAGTGTGCTTCCAATTAAACCTGTTGGACTATAACCTGGTGTTGTGTGATTTTTAACTTTGTACACCCCAGTCCAACACCGGCATCTCCAAATCATCTCAGCAAAATAGTTTAGTTGGTAAAGCTTCCAAACTAGAAATTTATAGATTATTAGAACTAAAGAAATATGAGGTTTCAAATTTATGAGAAGTTTATGTCAGCAGACTTAGAAAGGACTCATTCAATTGTCTCTACAATCTATGGCAACAAAACTGTGAAGAGTTAGTTAAGTAGAAACTTAAGAGTTGAGAGAGGTGAGTAATGTCTCTGGATTTGAACCTCTGTAAAGGATAATGTTGAGAAGCTGACAGAAACATTGTTTGCTGTGTGCTTTAAGATCATTCCAGTGATCTTCTATATTGAGGTAGCTGCTATGTACTGAATTTGTTTGTTAAAGAGAATGTGCTGTCTCATTTGAATATATTTCAACCACCAACCACAATGTTAACAAACTAAGCAAACAAATAAAAAAAGAAGGTTTTATTCTGGGATCTGATTTCTCTAGTAGGACCATCAGGTGGGATTGTAACAAAAAGAGGATAGATGTCACAAAAGGAGTTAGCACCAAGAAGATAAAAGGGTTAGACCAAAGAAAACACAAGTCCCTGACTTATTATAGTTAAACCTTTGGGTCACCTGCCTATCATTTTAAATATTTTAATCATTTCCAATTGATGATGATGTATATAGGAGGAGAAAGTGAGGTCTGCAGATGCTGGAGATCAAAGTTGAAACTTTATTGCTGGAACAGCACAGCAGGTCAGGCAGCATCCAGGGAACAGGAGATTCGACGTTTCGGGCACAGGCCCTTCTTCAGGAATGTATATAGGACATTCTTGCTATTGAGGGAGTCCAACGAAGGATCACCAGATTGATTCCCACGATGACAGGACTGACATATGAGGAAAGATTGGACCGACTGGGCTTGAACTCACTGGAATTTAGAGGAACGAAGGGGATCTCATAGAAACATATAAAATTCCGATGGGACTGAACAGGCTAGATGCTGGAAAAGTGTCCCCAGTGTTGGGGAAGTCCAGAACTACGGGTCACAGTCTAAGGGGTAAACCATTAAGGACTGAGATGAGGAAAAATTTCCTCAGTCAGAGATTCATGAACCTATGGAATTCTGTCCCACAGGAAGCTGTTGGGGGCCAGTTCATTAGATATATTCAAGAGGGAGCTGGACTTGGCCTTTGGAGCTAATGGGATCAAGGGGTATGGGAAAGGGCAGGAATGGGATTTTGGGATTGCATAATCAGCCATGATCATATGGAATGGTGATGCAGGTTCGATGGGCTGAATGGCCTACTCCTGCACCTAGTTTTTATGTTTCTATGTGGGATAAGGTGATGATGATAGCCCATAATAAGGAGGGAATTGTAATACATTTTCAAACTGTACTCTCTGCGTAAGTTTTTATTAATATTAAGACCAGCTTGTCTGCTTTTCCTTTTATGTAGAGTTAAAACAAACTGAGTAGAAGTGCAATAGCTTCACCATATTGGGGACTCAGCTTGTGACTTTGAGACCATGTCCCAATATTGGGGTGTTTTACAAGGTTGATTAAAATTTGATGAATAGTCAAACAGAAGTGGTTGAAATATGTCAGGGGAATATGATGGCTATAATCAATGAGTTGACTAGGAAAATTACAGATAAAAAGTGCAAGAGAAAATTGTGTCATTTCATTGGAATAAAAACAAAGCATCCAGAGCAGGGATGTGGGTAAACCATTCAGGACTGAGATGAGGAAGAAATTCCACTCAGAGATTCATGAACCTATGGAATTCTATCCCACAGGAAGCTGTTGGGGCCAGTTCATTAGATATATTCAAGAGGGAGCTAGATTTGGCCTTTGGACCTAAAGGGATCAAGGGGCATGGGAGAGGGCAGGAATGGGATATTGAGATCTGAATTTAAAACAGAATGTGCTGGAGAAACCTAGCAGGTCTTGCAGTATCTGTGAAGAGAGAAACAGGCTTAATGTTTCAAATCCAAATGAACTTTTCTTCAGAATTCCATTGGTTACTTTACAGCAGCTAACTTAGTTGATGATGTTTTGCAGCTTTCACCATTGCCTCTGAACATGTAAAAAAGTTCACAAAGAAATGTAGTGGATTTTTTATTGTTTTAATTAGGGTATTTTATGTCAATTGCATGTTTGAGTGAATCATTATGGTTTGCATAACAGTTGGAAGTGCACTAGTTGTATGACCTAAAATTACATAGATTCGGAACACTTAATTTGTTGTTTGTTTTTTGTGAAAGGGCTTTTCAGCAATGTCTGGTGTATAAGATTTCAGAACCTTAGGAGATGAGAGACTCAGCAATCTTCTCGATGTTTTATACAATTTGGAACAAGCTCCTTTTGATGGTTTTGTGTGGCGAAATTAACAACTCAGTGTGTTATGAAGGTATTGAGATCCAAAAGGTCACAACAATAACTTACATTTAAATATGCCAATAATTGCCTTAGGATGCTCCTAACCTCCTGCTATAATTTAGGCTGAACATTAACAGGAATTCTGGTGAAAGAACTGTTTACACTATGTCTCTCAGATCCTTACAATTGCCTGCTTTATAACAAGAGTAGGCATCGTGGCTCAGTGGCTAGCACTGCCGCCTCACAGTGCCTGAGCTCAATTCTATCCTTGAGTGACTGTCTGTGTGGAGTTTGCACATTCTCCTTGTGTCTGCGTGGGTTTCCTCTGCATGCTCTGGTTTCCTCCCACAGTGCAAAGGTGTGGAAGTTAGGTGGATTGGCCATGCTGAATTACTTATAGTGTCCAGAAATGTGCAGGCTAGGTCGATAAACCATGCAAAATGCAGGGTTAAAGGATGGGGTGGGATGCTCTTTAGAAGGTTAGTGTGGACTCGATGGACTCTATGGCCTGCTTCACGCTGTAGGGATTCTATGCTTCTAGTGCATTGAACAGTAGGGATAAATTGAGTACAAAGTTTTGGGTGAAAAAATGGGGGTTCAAATGAAAGCTCTTGGATTACACTTTGGAAAGTGTGCAGAGGTGTGCATGATAACCTGCCTCAATGTATGCAAGCGGGTGTTAGACACTAAAGAATTTACAGAGCTAGGACCAACTGAAGCTCAGAAATGATTTGTATCAGTGGTAAGGACCCTGTAGAAACATACTGATCAAAACTCATGAAAACTCTCACCAGAAATGTGAAGCAAATATTTCTTCTACAGATGCTTAGGGCTCGATTGGGAATTTACAACACCTCATGAAATTTCTCATGAACATGCAGAATTGTTAACTCAGTTTCTCTGCACAGACACTGCCTGATATGTTAAATATCCCAACATTTTCACAATTTGTGCCAGAATTTTCTGTTGTTATTTTAAACCTTCAGCATTTGCATTTCTTGATTTTTCATTTCATCTTGACAATATGGAAATGATTCAGGGTTTTTAGGGATGTAGACTGACGATATTGTAACAGACTTCGCTTTTTTTAAAAAACTAGCTGTCAATGACATTTAAGCTTTCACATGATTATAATTGTTGCTGATGAAAGCAAATTTGGCTTAGGATTGTCAAACAGAAGTGGTTGAAATATGTCAGGAAAATATGATGGATATAGTAGTTGAGTTGATTGGGAAAATTACAGATAAAAAAACTGGAGAACATTGTGTCATTTCATTGTAATAAAAGCAAAATACAGGGATGTAAAAATCTGAAATAAAAACAGAATGTGCTGGAGAAACTCAGCCGGTCTTGCAGCATCTGTGAAGAGAGAAACAGTTAATGTTTCAAATCCAAACTGACTTTTCTTCAGAATTCCAGTGTTTACTTTATAGCAGCTAACTTATTTGTTGATGTTTTGCAGCTTTTACCATTGCCTCTGAACAAGTAAAAAAGCTGCAAAGTCAAATGTTTAATTACAAAATATAGTGGAATGAATGGAAAGCCTCCGAACTTCCTTAAGGGGAAAGCATAAATTTATAATTGACTACTTAATCAGTTATTCATAAGTAACAGTATACATCAAAGGACAATACTCTCAAGATGTAAATAGTCATTTTCTGTTAAATAGACAATGTATTTGTTGCAAAATCATGTTTAGCAATCATATTGCTATTTCTGTTCATTTACAATTTTTGTTCTCTATCTTTGTTCTCTGCTCTTAATGTGTTCCTGGCCTGCTGAAATAGTCTAGAAATTCACTCGCTGTTTCTGTAAGCTGCAAAGATTCATCCTTATGCAATTCCTGTGAGAGTAACATTTTTTCATTGTTAAAGGGTGTGTTAAGAAAAACAGAATAAGTTTTTGTACATTTAATGAGCATGCATCAGCCACCATTGTGACTGTCGTGCTATGCGTGATTTGAACACTTGAGTGCCAGGATGTCAGAAGACAGACATTTAAATTAATTCACAAGAAGTTAATGGACACTCAAACTAATATGTGCCTATGGCTCATTTTCACCAGTATCAGTTACAAGCCTTCAACAGAGGCCGTGTTTGGCCTGAACTACCAATCCCAGACCACAGAAAGCATGCCAAGTTTCTGTTATGAAGAGAAGATGAAAATCTTTTGCACAATTTCAGTTATTACAGCTGTTGGGGTGAAACCCAAAAGGCTAAGAACATTGAGTGGCAGAATGCCAGGAGAGAAGCGAATCATGACCTTTTACCCTGGTGTTATTGCAGCTGGTTTTGACTAACACAGGGATGATTCCTTTCTTAAATAAAGAACAAGAGACTTCTTTTTCCCACTGCCTCTGTTTACATACCGATTCAAGTCTGCTGTGTCTGAGAAAGGTAGCTAAATTATTATTTAAATAGTAAGAGTTTTTAACAAAGGAGTTAAAGGCATAGAATCTTTAGTTGCTCTGCTTTTGAGATTATGTATCAATTGGATGCCATATTTCTGAAATGACAACAGTGACTACGTTACAGAAGCATTGAATTAGCTGCAACGCCCTGTGGAACATTCAAAGGTCATTAAAGACACTCCATAAATAGACAATTTTCTCTTTGTAAATTTAAACTACAGGCAAGAATAACAGGATACCAAATTTTGAGGCATCAAACATTTTCAATCTATATCAATGAAGACACAGAATATGGTTGTTAAATTTGCTGATGACATAAAGATAGGTAGGAGAAAATGCTGTGAAGTGGACATAACGTGCCTCCAAAAGGCATATGTGAAATGAGTGAGAAGAAATTTTGCAGATGGAATATAATGCGGAATAAATTCTCTATTCTGTTGGGAAGAATAGAATAGCAGCATATTTTCTAAATAGCAAAAATTGTAGAACTCTTTGATATAGAAAGTTTTGGTGTCCTGGAATAGGGATTACGAAATGTTGCATGCAAATACAGCAAGAGATTTGGAAAGCAAATGGAAGGTTTCTGTTTATTGAAAGGAGAACGGAAAAGTTGGAAAGTTTTGCTATAGATGTATGGGGTGTTGGTGATACCACATCTGGTATCCAAAGAAATGTTTTCATTTCTTTACTTTAGAAAGGAAATAATTGCATTCAAAGCAGGACAGAGAAGGTTCATTTGACTGATGAAGGGGTAAATTCTTATGAGGAATATTGCATAGATTGGAACTGTATCCACTGGTGTTTAGAAGAATGAAACATATAATATATGAAAGGGTCTTTGAGTTACTGAGCAGATTTTTTCATTTCTTGGAGAAATAGAATTAAGGGACACAGTTTAAAAATAAGATGTCTCCCAGTTAAGAGAGGGGAAATTCTTTCGCTCAGAGGATGGTTAGTCAGTGGATTAAGTTGACCAAACAGCTGTGGAGGCAGAGTCATTGTCTATTTTAAAGGCACATCTACAGCGAATAATGTTAAAGATGAAGCATTGACCGTTGAAATATATACTTTTGTTTTATAAAGCAACATCTGAAAATGTACTAGTGAGCTGTGTGGAACTATCTGAATACAATAGCATGAATTTTATGCCTCCAAGATAGCATGAATGAAGACAAAGAGATCAAAAAGGTGCAGAGCACAGAGATATTCTTGTGCACGAAAGAGAAAACATTGGATGCAGGTGCAGCAATTAATTAAGAAGGAAAATGGAATTTGGACCTTTATTGCTAGAAGATTTGAGGTTAAAAGTAGCAGTTTTGTTTCAGTTGTTACAGGGTATTTGTGAGGCCACAACTGGGGCACTGTACACAGTTTTGTCACCTTATTTTAGAAACGACATATTGGCTTTGGAGGCAATTCAAGACATTCACTAGATTGATGCCTGGAATGAAGGGGTTGACTTCCCAAGAACAGCTAAACTGATTAGGACTTTATTCATTACAGTTTATAAGAACGAGGGGTGATCTTAATGAAACATACAATATTCTGAGAGAGGCTTGACAGTGTAGATGTTCAGGAGTGGTTTCCACAAGTGGGGAATCTGGAACTATGGGATAGAGTAACAGGCTAGAGAAACTCTTATTTAAAACTGAGATGTGAATGTATTACTTCTCGCAGAGGGCAGTGGGTTTCTGGAATTCTCTATCCCAGAGAGTTGTGGAGGCTAGATCACTGGAAAGATTTAAAGAGGAGGTAGATTATCTTTTAAAATATTGTGGAGTTGAGGGCAACAAGGATCTGGCAAAGAAGATGAATTGAGGCCTGGAGCAATCAACCATGAAATTGTTGAATGCCAGGCTAGCTTTGAGGAGCTGAACAGTCTACTTCTGTTCCTATTGCTTATATTATTGCTTATCGCTGAACTGTCAGGCTTGTGACTGTTTCAATGCAGTTAAACCTTCACTGTTTGATAGAAATCCCAGCCGTGGGAGTCAATAAGAAGCAGCATCTCCATTGCTGACCATGCCACTAGGAAGATTGGCCACTGTTGGTTATGCACTGAGAATCTACTTCGGGATTAATGCTGGATTGCGGAACAAAGGTGAGAAGGGCGAATTGCAGGAAGTGGGTCACTTGAAACAGGGTGACAGGATGCAGAGGCAAGAGGGGGTGGTTTTGCAGGACCACTCACTCTCCTAATGTCAAGTACTGAGCAGCAAAGACCATTCCTACACTGTCTTTGGGAGGCCTAAGAAATTCACTGATCCTGCTAAATCCCTGAGCCACTACCAAATTCCAGTGGGCTCAGGGATAATTGACTTTGAGTCATTTATTAATGAAACTAATTTCCTTCCTGTCACTGCTAGATGGGATCCCCACGTCAGGCAATTCCCACTTCCAGATTAACTCAGAACAGTTTCATCAGCACTGGGAATCTGATATGAGTACCCTTGCCTGATTTTCCTGGCAGCCGCAATAATTCTTTTTGACTCATGGGACATGGAATTTGCTAGCTGGCCAACAGTTTTAATGTCCTGTCCCTAGTTGCCCTGGAGAAGGGGTGTGAGCTGCCTTCTTAAACCACTGCAGTCCATGTGCTCTAGGCAAATCCACAATGTTGTTGAGGAGGGAATTCCAGGATTTTGACCCACAAACACTGAAGGAATGGTGATATATTTCCAAGTCAGGATGGTGAGTGGTTTGAAGGGGAACTTACAGGTGATGGTATTTCTATGTACTTGCTGTTCTTATCCTTCTAAATGGAAGTGAATATGAGTTTGAAATGTGCTGTTTGAGGAGCTTTGTGAATTGAGTCCAATTCAGCAGCCTCCATTAAATCTAGACCATTCTCTTTTGTGTTTGTTATTAAAACATGAAATACTGATAAGGCTGCACTTACTGTGCTGAATTCAAAATTATTAATCTGGTTGCATATACATTCTTTTTATTAAAACCATTGAAAATTCCATCATCATTCTTTTATTACTGAGGCTATAAAAAGTGTTACTTATGGTCAAGCAAGATATGTAATAAAAGCATACAATTTTATTTGCAGCCTAAGCTCTAAGTGATGTTGGAAAAGACCAACATAGGAGTGTAACTAAAAAATACTTGGTTTTGTTGAGAGTACAGGTAGACGATCCTTTATCCAAACTGTTCGGGACCAGCTGTTTTTCGGAATTCGGAATTTTTCTGTTTCCAGAATAAGTGACAGTTTAATGGAGAAATTTTAAAAAATCTTACCGGAGGAGCAGACTTCTAAGTAGGAACGTGCTTGGCTATGCCCTCTCATGTCGCATCTGAGTGACATGCATCGAGTGGGCATCGACTTGAGTTAACTGTTTGCTCACCGATCAACCTTGTTAATGAGAAAAAAGCTTCACCAAAAAATCCTTCGGATTTCGGAGCTCTTTGGTTTTTGGATGTTCGGATAAAGGATCTTCCACCTGTATCTATTATTGTTGATTAAAATGGTAATTGATGGAATATAAAGCCAGTGTTCTAAAGCTAAACCTGATAGGTAATGTTTCTATGTACTTATTGGCAGTAAATCACAATTTCGGAAGAAGACAATAGACAATAGACAATAGGTGCAGGAGTAGGCCATTCAGCCCTTCGAGCCTGCACCGCCATTCATTACAATCATGGCTGATCATTCCTAATCAGTATCCTGTTCCTGCCTTATCTCCATAATCCTTGATTCCACTATCTTTGAGAGCTCTATCCAACTCCTTCTTAAATGAATCCAGAGAGTGGGCTTCCACTGCCCTCTGGGGCAGAGCAAAACCAACAAGCTGTTAAAATGGTCACTGAGGGTCAGGTGCATTTTGAGAATCTTAACTAAATTATCCAAGGTGGGTAACCCACTGTTATGAATGTTCACAATACATTGTTATTATTTTGAAACTTGAGTTTGAAAGTGGACAGAACCAAATATAGCTTTAAATTTGAAGGGCACAATTTTAATTTATTGTTGAGCTCTTAAGAAGTGCAAGCTACCTGGAAACGGGTTTACGTGTATTTAAGAAACTATCTAAGAAACTCCTTGAGGTGAAATTATTTTACCGCTTTCGGAAGCAAAGAGTTCAAGAGACAGAAAACATCATTGTCTAGGAACAGGGCGATAAGATGTAGGGAAACAGAAACAGAGGTTTTTTAGAAGAAGAAGAAGCACAGGAAATTAGAGACTGTACAGGTTTCTTTCAGGGGGTCAGTGAGAGAGAGGGGGACTGTATGAGCAGCATGCAGGTTAGCAGCATGCAGGTTAGCAGCATGCAGGTTTGCAGCATGCGTTAGCAGCATGCGTTAGCAGCATGCAGGTTAGCAGCATGCAGGTTAGCAGTATGCAGAGCAGCAAGAGCAGGAGAAACGAAATCCTAAGTACTTCAGTGTCACTAAGAGGAAAACTCTAGAAGCACAAAAGGCTGTCAAAGTTGATTTTAAGCTACCCATAATAAAAAAAACAAATGAGTTGTGTAATCTTGCTTAAGAATTTTGGAAGATACATTGACTAAAGAAATCCAGCGAATTCAGAAGTTTGCTGGGAAAAAAAACCAAAGACAGTCGTGCCCATGAAAAAGGACATCGATGTAAGCTGAGTGACCCTTCACTGAGATTTGAGCATCCGTAAAGTTGTTGTTGATGGCTGAATCTTCAGTTCCAATAATTTTACAAAGACTAGTATTTGTGAAGTATAATTAGTGTTTTAGTCACTTTTCTGCATAATAAGCTTTTTTGATGTTCTTTTATTAAGAATACATGAGCAGCCATTTTTAAATATGTTCAGTGACTGATGCGCACAGTAAACAAATTGCAAAAATAAAAGTTACAGTCTACCAAAACAGGTTTCAAAACAAGCAAACTCATCCAGTATTACCATCATCAGCTAGGATCCTTATAAAGTGGACGTTCTTTTCAAGCTGCAAATTTGTGAATTTAAAAGAGATTTTTAGAAACAAGGATGGGGAGGTACTGAACATAAAAGCAGGAGAGTTGTAAAGTATACTTCAAAAGGCTTTGAATGTTGTTGAGGCTTTGCAGGAGTAGAAATATAACAGTAGATTCTTTGAAATATTTTATTAGAGCTAAACTGAGACATTTAATGATTAAATTGCAGGAAGAAATATAAATGGGATCTCATAAGGATGAGACATTTAAAGTGATTACACAGCATTTAGCATCAAATGGAGGAAAACCTGAAATTGATGTATCATCAATGAAAAGAAAATGAAACTTGATTTTGAAGAAAAGGAGAAGTAAGCAAAATGGTTCGCATAGAAAATGAAAAGAAAATAACACAGAAGCTGTACAGTGTGGAAAGAGACCATTTGTCCCATCGAGTCTGTACTGACCCTCTGAAAAGCATCCCACCCACAACCAATGAAAATAAAATACACTGAAATAGTATGGGAGGAACAGCCTGGATTGTTTCCTGATGGTGTTGTGAATAGATCTTATGCTCATAGAATTAGGGAGAAAGAGGATGTGTCAATAATGAAAAAGGGAAATGAAATTAAAATTCAGTTATCTCACTACTTTTGAAAACTTAAGTAAAAAGGACAAAGGGAAATAAAATAAGAATATCAGAATGCTATAAGAATGCATAAGAAATTGAAAATTTTGAAGTTGAATCTATAGTAATCAGACTGGATAATGCAAAAATGTTTGGAAAGGTAGATGAAATGTAATGCTATTTCCCAGAAACTATCAAGGAGACGTATAAAGCTGTTACACACTCAAAAGTTGAGTTGTATAAGTAATCCAGAAGAAATGTCTTTCACTATACATGATGCATTAACCACAAAAGCAACATCCTTACATACTCAATCCAGAGAGATTGGCTAAGTGACAGAGGATCAAAATCATGGCAGACAACCATTACATTGAATCTTAATAGCTGGAGCTCATCCATTGCAATGTAACAAATACAGTGACATTGATTGGTTACAGATTATTGCAAAGTCAATGCAGTAATGAAAGTGGATTCAGATCTGATTTCACAATTGGAGGATTGAGAGGAAAGGATAAGCATGGTTTATTACAAAATTTACTTTTTAATATTGGCAGGAATATTTCAGTGAAATAGCTGAATAAATATCAGCTTTTGTAACATAGTTGGAATTAATCAATATAATGACATGTTGACAAGAATGAAATGACAGCAACTTTTCAACAATTAAATAACAAAGTCACTGAAGGATTATGCAACTGCATTGTAAATGACTTGGTTGTGATCAGCCAAGAACATTGACATAATTTAACTCGACTGTTCAATTAGTTACAAAGAATCAATTTGATCCTAAATTTGTTTTCCACCAGCTCGGATTAGAACACCTCCCCTGGGTGGACAGGTTGAGCCAAAACTATCTGTGGAATTCACACTTTTTGTTGTCTATGAAATTACCAAAATGCAAAACCTATGTATTCCAAGACTGACTATCTCCAGACATGAAACTTATCAAAGAGAGCTGGTAAAGAAAAATACATATATGCAAATGACCTCTACCCATTCGCTTTGTGAAGTAATGGCCTCTAACTTTGAGTCAATTGTGTGGACAATAGAACTGTGGATCGTGTGGTCACATGACTGAAACTGACCTGAGATTACAAATCTTTATTAATCCAGGAAACAGAGAGAATCAAGTCAATCTGAAAATGAACAGAAGACCCGTGTATGAGCCTCTTTCTTTCCAGCTACTTTTACAAGCTTAAACCTTGTTTGCTGCTCTTAACAATCCACGAGACAGGTAAAGACATTCTTAAAGAACTCAATTGAGCAACTTGTTTCCAGAATAGATAAATTATCCATCTATATCTTTAAACTGCTCCAATGTTGAAACAAGAAATCCCACCAAGCCCAGCATGGATTCCCCCAATTCCTCAACCTACAGAGACCGTACTACTTCATTCATTCACTCTTCAGTGAACATTAAAATGACGCTTCAATCCATTCTTTTACTTTGTAAATCACATTTTATATATGTGAACCTAAGTATGTACATATAAATGTTGGAACACTTATTATTTAACTTAGACCAGGTTAAGTACAATAAAAGGGATTGCAGGTTTCAGTTCATTAACATGTAAATCCCACAACTGCCCAGGATTTACATATTAACGAACTGCAACCTGCAACCCATTCTAAAAAATGAAAGACTTAACAGAAATCTAGATTTGTTCAATATATCATTTTAATTGCATGATACTGTGATCTTTTGCTATAAATTCTGTGTCTGATGATCCTGCCTCACTAGTTACGTGATGATAGAGAAGCACTCTGAAAGCTAGTACTTCCAAATAAACCTGTTGGACTATAACCTGGTATTGTATGATTTTTAACTTCGTCCAAAGCAGTCCCACACCGGCACTGCCACATCATATCTCAAACAATACCAGTAGGTGTCAGATTTACCTCAGTTGTAGAATTTAACTTTAAACTTCAGAAGGTTGTGGTTTTCAGGCCTACTTCAAAACATGGAGCCTTCTATAGTATCAAGGGAGTGCTACACATTTGGATGGCTGTTTTGGATGAATTTTGGTACATCAAAATTCAGGTCAGAATGAAAGATCCCATAATAAATTCAAATGAGATAAAACATGATGATCAGGTTAACAATATAAAGAATTTAATTAGTTTTTTGTCTTAATACTGTTTGGCAAATTGCTGTGTGTAAACTGACTTCCTCATTACCCCAGAATACAACCATACCAGCAATTCTAAAAAGATTGATTAGATTTGGAAAGTGTTTGGAATGTCCTTACTTCATAAGTATACTGTATAAATGCATCATATATCATTGTATTGATTGGCATAAGTTGGGGGTTGTGAAAAGGTCAATGGTTATCATGCTTTTGGCTCTTTATGGGAGCCCTTGGTAGATGAAGGATAAATTCAGTCAGACCATAACCTCAACAGTCAGGGATCAACACAGAACTATGTCTAAAATTTATGGTAGAGAATTTTTTATTCTCACCACCCACTTTCTTAATTCTTTTTTATCATTGTCTTAAACTTTGCCTCTTATTATTGTCTCTTTTGGTTCTAGACCTACATGGTTCTAGCGCAACCTTAGTCTGAGGGCAACACTCCAGTCTCCTTCTTGGGGTTGACTGGAAAGTGGGAGAGTCCATTTAGTCAGATGGGAAGCTGTGAGGGGAAGGTCCTCTTGCCTTATTGAGTCTCCTCAGTGTAGTTCCATGGAGGCAAATTGAGACACTCATATGCCACTTAAAGGTCTCATTCCCATGCCATTGGTGTTTTAACAGCACTGGGCAAAGGGACTGTCTAAGCTTGCTAACTGTACAACAGACCATTTTGGGGGTTGTTTGCAGTCTTGTAGGGTCTCCCTTGTTCTCAGATACTGTGTCCCTGACTGAGGAACGGGCATCAGGAAGGGGCAGGGGCTGGAAGCCACACCTCTGCCCTTCTATCAAGCTGCTCTCTCACTTTCCTTGGGACATTCATCTTAGCCCAGTTACCTCTCTCCTAGGACTCTAGCAATTATCTCAGGTGTAGGCTCCAGAACCAGCAGTTGCTACTGTGTCAGGTGATGCTGTTGGTACGAAAGATCTGCCATGCTTTAGTTGACCAGCAGCTCTCAGGGTTGGGATATCCTTCCAACACTAGGTGCATGGCAATTTAATATGATCAGTGGTGCCCAAGGCTCCCAGTACCCATTGGGCACTTGATTTCACTTGGGTTCCTGAATATCATGTCAGAAAGAGGGTCGCCAGTTTTTGTTGGCCACTATAATGCCTGCCCTCGATGGCAATGGGCAGATTATTGGTGAGTAGCTTGGTTTAATGACATGATCAATTACATGATTTTTGCAGTTGATTGAGGAGGAGTTAACAGCTGAGGGAAGGAATTGGCTGCATTAGACTTTGCTAAACTTGTGAATGAACATAACTTGGCCATTCTCCACGCTGCCGGTTCTAGCTGAGCTGGAGTAACTTAGTTATGAAGTGGCTGGTTCAACTGTGGAGGTCTTCAGCAGAACAGCAGGGACTTTGCAGGGACCATAGAATTCTTTGTTTGTTGTGAACTCAGTTACTTCTGAAGGGGAGGCGGGACATTTGAAAAAACGGCTCGGTGAGCTCAATTGATTAAACAATTCAGGCTATAAATGTTTGGAAGCTTCTTAACTTTGTTCAAGTCCATTGGTCCACTAAAGTCAAGGATTAGGATTTTATTATATTGCTTTCTGTTGGTGACTTGAATATTATCCAATGTCGTGGTAGAGCTACAGAATTTTGTTTTGATCCTTCTGATTTGAGACTGGATAGCCCAGTGCTGGTCCTTCATTATTGGTGCCTTATTCTAAGGTATGTTAGGTCAGGTGCTCCTAACACCCACATGAAAACAAAGTTCATTATCCACATCTTCACTGGAGACTCTGAACAGATTTAAAAAGAAAACTTTGTTCTGTTGTCATTTTTAAGGATTCAATTTCTGTTAATTCTCCATTGGATTAGAAGGAAAATTCAAATTTTAATTGATGTTGAAATAAAATTTTGTCCTGGGTGAACAACATTTGAAAATACAAAATATAAATTCTGGTAAGGGCATTTTGAGGAAACTTCAAAATATTTAAAACTGGGTGTAAACCATATACAATCTGTAGATGGAAATGTGTTGCTGGAAAAGCGCAGCAGGTCAGGCAGCATCTAGGGAACAGGAGAATCGACGTTTCGGGCATTAGCCCTTCTTCAGGAATGCCCGAAACGTCGATTCTCCTGTTCCCTAGATGCTGCCTGACCTGCTGCGCTTTTCCAGCAACACATTTCCATCTCTGATCTCCAGCATCTGCAGACCTCATTTTCTCTTCAAAGATATACAATCTGTACTTAAGTAAGATAGTGTGGCATATCAGAAAATATATTGGAAGGAGTTGGTATCAAATTAAAATTAAACAGAAGAGTGGGTTATATTAAGTTCTTGGAACTAAATAAAATGAAATAAAATGAAAATTCATATATTGTATTCAATTCATAAGAATCAATGTTTTTCAGAAAGTTAGCTATTGAAACCTTGTTCATGTGTTAAATGCTGTTAATGTCATGACCAAAGCAGGTTGAAAGATGAATATTCTGTAATGTGGTGGGAGAACTGCAAAACAATAGTCTTGGACACAGATCACTCGACTGTACTTCTGAATTTTCAGTGTTGGCTGTCACTCTGACCTCACTTTAGTGAGGGAGTCATCTGGAATGCACAGTAATTTGTTATATGGCTTAGAATGAAAGGGCTCGTCACATAAAGATAATACTCTCTTTTGCAGATTTGCATCAATGAAAATATCAAAGTACAATTAATCAGATTTTATGCAAACCCCAGCTTCTATTCACTGAACCTTTAAGGATCCACAAGCTTGACTATTCAAATGTTCAGTGAGGGGACTGTTTAAAATGCTTTTTATAATAAAATCCAGCATTACCAAAATAGTTTGCTGACAGTGGAGAATCAAGAACAAAGAGGCTAAATGCCAAAATTAGAACGAGGCCATTCAGCTGTAGAATCAGTAAGCACTTTGCACTCAGGGTAGCAGAAATTGGGAACTGCCTCCACCGAAAGATTAAGGATGCATTTGGATCTTCAATAGATTCTTATAGGGTAAATGTATCAAGATATGGAGGGAAGTCTGGTAAATGGACTATAGGATAGTCAATATCCTGTTCTGAACTGGACAGGCTCAAGGGGCACTCTCCTGCTATTTTTAAAAATGTGTGCTGATGCAGTAAGTGCTATGTTTCAGTTTAAAGTTGAACCATGTGTTGGCTGTGCTTTATCAGATTTAAGAATATGTGTAGCTGATGCTTGGTGCTTTAAATGGGAACAATTCTATTCCTTAACTCAGACCTCTTCCACCTACTGCTTCAGGTGTTATTTGGTTTCTTCTTGGAGTCCTTCTTGAGAACTCTCACTATGGCAAGCAACATGAGTTCGACTGGGACAACACTACTATTATAGGACAAGCCAAACAGAGAACAGCCAGAGAATTCCTAGAGACATGGCACTCATCCACAGATTCAATCAATAAGCACATCGACCTGGACCCAATATACCGGCCACTGCAGCGGACAGCTGGAACTGATAACCGGAAGCGGCAGGTACAAATCACTATAAATGCCGGAGGAAACATCACAGAAGCGCTTCACAGGAGGCTCCCAAGGGGACCTAGACAGGGGACGAAACGTCTGCAACACAAATTCCCAGCTCGGTGAAGAGAACCACAACAACGAGCATCCGAGCCACACATCTTCTCCCAAACTTTGAATTATTCAACCTTTATTGAATGTAACAACAAAAATTACACTCCTCAAGTTAGCAAGTTAAGCCTCACAACCCAACTTAGTTATTACTAAATTAATGATGGAATTTAGCTACAACTTGAACTAACAGCATCTATCTCTGATTATGTCTGATGTTCGATCCTTGCGCAGTATTGTTGCTCCGAGTTCTGTTGCTGAAGAATCTCCAGTTGAATTCTTACAGGATTTTCTGTTTTGTGAAGTTGTAATGTGACATTATTTATGAATCTATAACTTGCTTTCTTATTAAGAGTGAAAGCGAGCTTCTCTCAACCTAGCTTCTCTGTTTCTTGTTACATTTGATGTTCGAAACACAGCCACAGTTCGAAACTCTTTAAATTTTTCTGCAGACAATCATTTGTTCATGTGGCAGAAGGCAGCCAGTTATTAAGCAGTTATTAAAACAGTTTGTTTATGTATCTTTGATTCCTTTTTTCCCCAGGAATGGCCATGAACAGTTATTAAAGTTTACATTATCACAATTTTCTTTCATCAGGAGCTTTAGTTTTATACATCCAGCTTCCAGCAAGACTTCTGTAAACCTGCGAAACTGAAACCCAAAAGCTATTTCAAAGTTTTGGAAAATCAATAAATGAGCTTCTAAACTGAAATTCTGATGCACATCTACTTATTTTCCTTCAAAACTCTTCTAATAAAAACAAAACCCCATAAAATCCCCATTGCAAAACAGGAACTTGCTCACTGTATTTTTAAAAAAACAAACTGCAATGGCTTCAGAAATAGCTCTAAGTTAATCATTAAACCCCTTCACACACAGAAAAAAAACATATGCCAATAGCTCTAATTCAAACTCTGAAATAAATTATATTACAATATATAGAAATCACACAGCTTACATCATACTTTCTTGTGGAGTGATTTGAAATGATTTGTTATGGTCAAGGTTAGTTGCAGTAGAACAAAGATTAATCTTGAAAGGAGTGTACAATAGAGCTGCAAAAATTCCAAATGGTAAAAATATTCATCTGCTACAACATATATACAAAATAGGAGCAGGGTAGATCATTCAGCCTATTGAAATTATTGGACCATTTGACAGAATGAAGGCTGACCTGATTGTAGCCTCATCTCTAATTCTGTCTACTCCCTGTACTTTTAATTTTTCTTCATCTGCTTTGAAAATATTCAATGTTGCTACCCCCATTGATCCCAGTGGAAGAGAAATCTACAGACCCAAGATCCTCTAAGAGAAAAAAAACCTTCCTCATTCCATTTTAAAAGCAATTCCCCCTATTTTTAAATCATATTCCTTTGTTCTCGACTCTTGCACAAATGGAAACACCTTTTCAGCATCAAACCTGTCAAGACCACTCAGGATCTTGCATGTCTCATCACCTCTCATTTTTTCTAAACTCCAATGAATACAGGCCCAAGCTGTTTATACATTCCTCATAAGATAACTCTTGTATTCCAGGGAAGAATAGAATAAATCTTCCCTGTACTTCTTCCAATGCATTTATATCCTTCCTTAAATAAGGAGATCAAGATTTGACATGGAGTTTACTATTAGAAAAGAAATGTCATTGCTGTTCATGTCTTAATAACAGTTCAGTTCACTTTATGTTAATTAATTGCATTTTTAAGTAAAACGGAATTGATGGATGTTATGCAAAGACTGTGACGACCATCCCAGTTTGACTTACTCTCTGGTATCTGTGAAAATAACTGAAAATGCAGTGATTTCAGTGAGTAAGTTTCATGGAAACATAGTTTTATTTTACTGGATTTCAGAGCAAAGTAAGGTACATTGGATAGTTCTGCCATCAATGGTACCAGCCTCGGGAACCTCCAGTGTATTTCCTCGATGGCAAGTACATCGTTTCTTAGGTAGGGAGATCAAAACTAGGGAGTATTCTAGATATGGTCTCACCAAAGCCTGTATAACTGCAGTAGGACAGCTTACTTCTAAACTCAAATCTTCTTGCAAGGAAAGCCAATAAACCATTTAACTTCCTAAATGCTTGCTAAGAATATCCACTCTCATTGACTTAAGTACAAGGACAACCAGATCCCTTTGTACATCCACATTTCCCAATACATAACCATTTAAATAATAGTTACTGTTTTTCACACCAAAGTACATAACTTCACATCTAGCCATGTTGTACTCATCTGCCATGTGCTTTACCACTCACTCAATTTGTCTAAATCACTTGCAAGCATCTTTGCATCCTCCTCACAACTCACAATGGCACCCAGTTTTGGGTTGTCTTCAAACTCGAGAATGTTGCATTTGGTAACAGGTGGGAGCCAAACACTGATCCTTGCAATATCCCACTAGTAACTGGCCTCAAATTAGAAAAAGACTCATTTATTCCCACTCTCTGTTACCCATCTGTCAACCAATTTTCAATGCACGTCACTACATCACCCCCATTCCATGTGGTTTAACTTCATCCACTAAACTCTTTTAATAATTGTGCCCATTGTGATGGGAGTCTCTGCTTACAGCTCTGACTGCTTCCATACCAGCAATGTAATTTTCTTTGAATATTGTAGTCAGAGATGTAAATATTTCAAGAGTTATAGGGCAGCCAATCTAAAATGATGGATATCACACTTTAGATATCTACTGAATGTACAAACCTCACCTGTATCTAATTTGTAACATATAAGCAAATGCAGTGCCATCAAATTTCTAGGCTACAAAGTTTAACATATACTACATTTAAATGTCAGATACCAAAGAGTACTTTAACTGTGGGTACTCCAACTAAAGTGTATACTTTTGTTGCAAGATGTTATTTTTCTTAAGAACAAGAATCATAAAGAAATAAAAATACCTAGCAAACCATGAAAAGGATAGGCAGTTACACCTCAATAAATATTGATATATATGTTCCTATTCATGTTTCATAATAGGCAAAACCATATGTACTGTGCAAATGTAAAAGAAGTTGTAATCCCATCTAGTTGTTCTCACAATTCTTGTGCTCCAGCACTCATCAAGATTCTGCTTGTATTTAAACATCTACTTTAAAGAAGAGAAGCTAAGTTATAACTAATTGTGCAATTCCTATAATATATCCCTAAGGGCAAAAGTACTGGCCAATAGCCATGACTAATAACTCCCATCCACCCTTCACTCAAATCTGTGCCAAAGAAAATGCCATGTGAACTGTTTATAAAGCAATAATTCATCTAAATGCTTGAATTGCCTTGTTTTCAAATATTCAGCCTGACAAATGCTACCATTTTTCAAAATAAAATGAAATAATTGTCAAAGAAACCATGACTTTGTTCGTATATAATGAAAATACCTCTATAATGTATGTAGCCTCCAGTCAACTTACTTGATTTTAAAGCCAATTTGACTGTAGACCAATAATAATTAAAAATGTGCATTATTTGTATCTTAGTGCTTTTTCGTAAAAAATAATCATAAACTTAAATTACTGCACTTTTAGTTCAAATTCACTTTAAAGTCTGGAGCTAATTTCACATAATGTTTTCCATTTGACAGAACCATTTAGATTTGAAATGGTGGTTTAAGCTAATCTGTGTTTAGCTCATCTCAGCACTACTTTTCCCTAATGAAAAAGAAATGAAAGATTGCTACTCCTATTTTTGCATTGTACACAATTACTCATTTCTGCCAGTATCCATTTAATAAGAGCTTGGGCACTTTACGCCATGTTTTTAATATACATTTGTTACAATGGGCTCCATACAATTTTGTCCTTTAATTGAGATCATATTGCTGAAACATGTATGGGAAAGTCAGCTTATTTTTACATCTGGGATCCATTTGCATAACATTTTGTCCTCACCACCCACACAGCACACTGTAAATTATAGCACTGAGTTTATAAGTTTATTCCCGCTGCACAGCCAGCGTAAGGTTGCCATCTACTTTGATAGGAGGGAAAAGAGTGTACGCAACCAGCAATGACTACATGACAATACCAGTCATATAGAACAGGAAAAGTGCTACACTGTTCTCAGTTAGTAAGTTACCACCTTGATTGACATGTTCAGACTTTTTATATGATCCACTGAGTGTGCAATACTCCTCACAGTTTTCAAACCATCGACCTTCTTTCTGTCTCATCGTATCTGTAAATACAGTTTTCAGTAAATGTTCTGAAATTGTATTTTTGAATGTAAATAAGAATGTTGTTTATATCAAACCTCTTACTTTTCAGGTATCTTGATTTTAATGAAAAATATTTGATAAAACATCTCAATAATGTTTTAAACATTGGACAACATGGCAGTGGACAGCAACCAACTAACTCCGAGTGATGAGAATCATGTACACCCTTATGGTTTTGTAATGTGCACCTCTGTTGGTTGTAGGTTCAGTCCATGGGTTAGCATCATGCCTGGTTTTACTGGTCGGCCTGTCATAATACACTCATGGAACATTAAGGAATCCACCTCCTTCATGTATCATTGTTTTGCACAGAACATGTAAGATAATTCTGTCTGTGATGGACTGAGTGGCCACACCCATTAAAATGGCAGTGGCATGCATGATACTGGATGCTGTGATGACGATTCTAAAGACTTTCATGGCAATATGTCACTCAGATGACTGGCAATTTGGCTGCTGGGGCTATGCACCCCTGAGAAAGTAAGAGAGAGATGCTGCTGGGGAAGCATAAGGAAATGTTTCTTATGTTATCCTCAAGTGTTGGAAAATGGTTCTCTCTTTGAAGAAATGGAACTGTCGTGGTTTAAAGACCACGGAATAATCAGAAGGTCTCTAAGTATTAGAAAAAAAATGAATGGACTGCAGGTGCTGGAAATCTGATGCAAAAACAGAAATTGCTGGAAAATGTCAGCAGTCCTGGCAGTATCTGTGGACAGAAATCAGATTTAGCATTTCGGTCCCAGTGACCCTTCCTTAGACAATTTCTGCTTTTGTTATGTAAGCATTGGAAGTCAGTTTATCACAACTCAAGGGATTGACTGAAGCAACTTTGATAAGGGCACTGGAAGACTGACTTCACTGTGGCAGAGAAGGGAGCCCACTTAAAAAGCTGGATGGGGATTTGAACTTGATCTAAAAGGTGACATATAGAGCAGAGTGTAATGTACAACATCAGCAGATGGGGATTTTGCTTGCGCTAATCAGTCAATGGGGACAGAATCAGATTGTATTAATATTTTAAGAACTGGATGTGCTAATGAAACAAGATCAAAATGAAACCATATGCCCAACTGCCATTTACAGTCTAGCAAAAGCATGCTCAAGTCTGGATACACAGTTATCTGTAAGTGCAAGTAATACTCAAACCTGTTAAGTAATGGAGAGGCACAGGCCAAAGACTCAAGCTAATAGTCTGTGGACATGCATTCAAAACCTATCACAACAAATGGAGCTAAAACCTAATTTAGTGGCAACCACAAACTATTGTTGAAGTAAACTGTTGAATTTAATTGAATTAGCTTAAATGCCACATGTATTCAAATGAGTGCAGTGAGAAGCTTGCAAATTGTCACTTATGGCATCTTATACCTTTACTTAGGTACAAAGATTCTTCAGTACAAGTTCTAAGGAAAAGAAATTATAAAAATAAAGAAATAAGAATCCAGCATTACAAATCATAAGAATAAATCAGAAAATAGAGAAATAAAATGTAAAAACTCATTGATGCATTAATGTTCTATTAAAAAGGAAAATCTGCCCCCTCAAATGGCCCAGCAAGCCACTCATAAGAACCTAAGAACTAGGAGCAGGAGTAGGCCATCTGACCCTTTGAGTCTGCTCCGCCATTCAATAAGATCGTGGCCTAAGCTCTACTTACCCGCCTGCTCACCATAACCCTTAATTCCTTTCCTGTTCATAAATTATCTACCTTAGCTTTAAAAATGTTTACTGAGGAAGTCTCAACCACTTAACTGGGTAGGGAATTCCATAGACTTACAACCCTATGGGTGAAGAGGTTCCTTCCCAATTCAGTCCTAAATCTATTCCCCCTAATGTTGAAGCTATGCCCTCTTGTTCTAGTTTTACCTGTCAGTGGATACATCCTCTTTGCTTCTATCTTATCTATTCCCTTCATAATTTTATATCTTTCTGTAAGATCCCCCCTCATTCTTCTAAATTCCAATGAATATAATCCTAGTCTACTCAGTCTCTCCTTATAAGCCAACACCTTCAACTCTGGAATCAATCTAGTGAACCTCCTCTACACTCCCTCAAGTGCCAGAACATCCTTTCTCAAGTAAGGAATCAAACCTGCATGGAGTACTCCAGGTGTAGCCTCACCAGCACCCTATACAGCTGCAATATAATCTCACTGCTTTTAAACTCAACCCCTTTAGCAATGAAGGACAAAATTCCATTTGCCTTCTTAATTACCTGCTGCACCTGCAGGCCAACCTTCTGTGATTCATGCACAATAACACCCAGATCCCTCTGCACAGCAGCATGCTGCAATAGCTCACCATTCAAGTAATAGTCCTTTTTACTGTTGTTCCGACCAAAATGAATGACGTCACATCTATTAACATTGTACTCCATCTGTCAGACCTTTGCCCATTTACATAAACTATGTCCCTTTGTAAAGTTTCACAGTCCTCTGTACACTTTGCTCTACAACTTGTCTTACTATCATCCACAAACTTTGACACATTGCACATGGTCCCCAACTCCAAATCATCCATGGAAATTGTGAATAATTGCAGTCCTAACACTGATCCCTGAGGCATACCACTACTTACTGATTGCCAACCAGAATAGCATTCATTTGTTTCCACTCTTTGCTTCCTGTTGGTTAACTAATCCTCTATCCATGCTAATACATTGCCCGTCATGCCTTGCACATTTATCTTATGCAACTTGTGTGGCACATTGTCGAATGCCTTTTAGAAATCCAGATACACCACATCTACTGGGTCCCCATTGTCCACTGTGTTCGTAATGTCTTCATAGAATTCCAAAGGATTAGTTAAGTATGACCTGCTCTTCATGAACCCATGTTGCATCTGCCCAACGGGACAATTTCTATCCAGATGCCTTGCTATTTCTTCCTTGATAATAGACTCAGCATTTTCCCCACTACAGAAGTTAAGCTAACTGGTCTACAATTCCACATCTTTTATCTACCTCCTTTTTTAAACAGTGGCATCACACTCAATTGTATCTAACTGCTACAAAGTTTGATAAAAGATGTGAAACCAGATAGACCATCTGGCACTGATCAAGGCACCAAAGGCAACAAGGGCAAATCCAACCCAGTCAAAGTGGAAAAGCCCTCTTTTCTAACGTCGATAGACTTGTAGCCAAATTGTCTTGAAGACTAGTCAAGTAACAGCTTGACATAATCATTCTCACTGAATCATACCTCACAGACCATGTCTCAGATACCACCATCACCATCCATAGGTATGTTCTGTTCCACTGAGGACAGATCAAGCAGGTTGATGGCATATTGGTATACAGTTGGTAGGGAGTGACCCTGGGAGTCCTCAGTATTGGATCTGGACCAATAAATTCTCATGGTATCAGGGCAAACCAGGGTAAGGAAACCTTTTACTGATTATAATCTTTCCAATTAATGCATCAGTTCTCAGGTGGAACTTTAAAGTCCAGTACCAAGAATTTCTCAAAAGCACCATTACTAACTGAGCTGGCTGAGTCCTAAAGGATATAGCTGCCAGATAGGGCATGTGGAGGTGTTGAGAGAACCAACAAGAGGGAGGAATATAGTTGACCTAGTGATCAAGTATTGACTTCAGTAGATGCATTTGTCCATGACAGTATCAATGAGAGTGCACAATCATTGTGGAGATGAAGTTCTTCCTTCACACTGAGGATATTTTCTATCACATTGTATGCGATCAACACCTTGTTGAATGGGATAGGTTTCGAACAAATCTAGCAAATCAAGACTGGGTATTCATGAGGTACTATAGGCCATTAGAATGGTGCTGGAAAAGCACAGCAGGTCAGGCAGCATCCGAGGAGCAGGAAAATCAACATTTCGGTCAAAAGCCTTTCATCAGGAAGCCCTTTGGGCTTTTGCCCGAAATGTCGATTTTCCTGCTCCTCGGATGCTGCCTGACCTGCTGTGCTTTTCCAGCACCATTCTAATCTTGACTCTAATCTCCAGCATCTACAGTACCCACTTCCACCACTGTAGGCCATTAGCAGAATCAGAATTATATTCAGCCACAATCTGTAACCTCATGGCCCAGCATATCCCCAACTCAACCATTAATAGTGTCAAGAGGGTAGAAATGTTGCTATAAGGTGCCATGCTACACCAATGTCACACCTACAGCATATTCCAACAGCTTTTACAGCAAATATTCCACACGTGTTTCAGCTAAATGGCCATGTCTTAATGTTGGGGAATCAGGTAGTCCTCTCACAATCACTCAAGGGCAGAATCCAATCTCAGTCCAGCAGTTTGGACACCCCCCCAACGAACCACTTTCCCATTCTGGCACCCTGCCCTGCCACCACAGGAATTGCAAAACCTGCACCCACACCTCCTCCCTCACCACCATCCAAGGCCCCAAAGGAGCCTTCCACATCCATCAAAGTTTCACCTGCACATCCACTAATGTCATTTATTGTATCCGTTGATCCCGATGCAGTCTCCTCTACATTGGGGAACATCTCTGGTACACCCACATCAATAAACCTCACTGCCCCAGCGCCCAACATTTCAACTCCCCCTCCCACTCTGCCGAGGACATGCAGGTACTGGGCCTCCTCCACCGCCGCTCCCTCACCACCCGCCGCCTGGAGGAAGAACACCTCATCTTCCACCTCGGAACACTTCAACCCCAGGGCATCAATGTGGGTTTCACCAGTTCCCTCATTTCCCCTCTTCCCACCTTACTTCAGTTCCAACCTTCCAGCTCAGCACTGTCCTCATGACCTGTCCTACCTGCCAATCTCCCTTCCCACCTATCTGCTCCACCTTCACCTCTGACCTATCACCTCTATCCCCACCGCCATTCATCTATTGTACTCTTTGCTACCTTCCCCCACTCTCCCCTCTGACCTATCACTTCCATCCCCATCCCCATTCACCTGTTGTACTCTTTGCTACCTTCTCCCCAGCTCCCCCCACCATTTACCTCTCCACCCTGGAGGCTTTCTGCGTCTATTCCTGGTGAAGGGCTTTTGCCCGAAACGTCGATTTTCCTGCTCCTCGGATGCTGCCTGACCTGCTGTGCTTTTCCAGCACCACTTTGATGTAAACTCTGGCCATCTGAGGCAGTCTGGCTCAAGGGTTCTGTATCATTACAGTCTGCGCCACAGTCAGTCCTACAAGACCAGAGCAATCAATTGGCATTCACGCTAAGCCAGGCATGGAGCTGCACAGTCAGGGGTCTGGTTATTCATCAATCAGGGCTGTCTGTGTGAGTCAGTCTGGGGCTGGAAGTCCAATCAATTAAGGTCAATGGGGGTTATTAAGGTCACTGCTGTGGAAGAAAAGCTGAAGAAGTTATTTGAGGGGATTAGAGGCAGCATGGTGGACTGAAAAGGGGTCAATAATTGGGAAGGGGGGGGAAACTGAACATATAAAGGGTAGGAGATGACAGTGCATATGTTATTGTGCGAGGAAGGTGTTACTGGTGTCCCAACCATCCTGGCTTCAAAGGTGCCACAGTGTAGCTCAATGGTTGACATAACTAAGCTGTAGGTACAGGGCTCAGGGGGTAATATTGGTAGTTGAAGACTTAAATAAAAGTGTTAGGTGGGAGGGTGTGGAAGTTCAGAACTGATGGGATTGACAGTGAGTATAAGGAGAAATGGAACATGGAGGTCCAAGGACGTATTAATGCACGGGGTGGGTGCGGGCATCCATGTTTACCAGGCTGAGCCTGCAACTTACTCTGCCAAGTGCACCATCCTCATCTGAATCGTAAGTGAAGATGAAAAGTGGCTGTGACTATAATTGGAGTGAGAGGAGTAAGTGTTCTTCAGTCCGAGTACACAATCTCTCCTCATGAATGATGTAAGGTTTTTCCAAGAGGCAATTACATTAATCAGGTATGAAAGCATCATATAATCACTGCAGATGACACTAAGATTAGTGGAGTAGCAGATAGTGAAGGGGACTGTCAGAGAATGCAGTAGAATATAGATAGATTGGAGAGTTGGGCAGAGAAATGGCAGATGGAGTTCAATCCGGGCAAATGCGAGGTGATGCATTTTAGAAGATTCAATTGAAGACCAAACAATGTGATAAATGGAAGAGCCCTGGTGAAAATTGACGTGCAGAGATCTGGGTGTTCAGGTCCATTGTACCCTAAAGGTGACAACGCAGGTTGATAGAGTGGTCAAGCAGTCATTTGGCATGCTTTCCTTCATCAGACAGGGTATTGAGTACAAGAGTTGGCAGGTCATGTTACAGTTGTATAGGAATTTGGTTTGGCCGCATTGGAATACTGGGTACAGCTCTGGTCGCCACATTACCAAAAGGATGTGGATGCTTTGGAGAGGGTGCATAGGAGGTTCACCAGGATGTTGCCTGGTATGGAGGACACTAGCTATGAAGAGAGGTTGAGTAGATTAGGATTATTTTCATTTGGAAGACGGAGGTTGAGGGGGGGACCTGCTTGAGGTCTTCAAAATCATAAGACAAGGTGGATAGCAAGAAATTTTTTTTCCAGAATGGGGGATTCAATTACAAGTTCAAAGTGAGAGGGGAAAAGTTTAATGGAGATATATGTGGAAAGTTCTTTACGCAGAGGGTCGTGGGTGCCTGGAACGCATTGCCAGCAGAGATGGTAGAGGCGGGCATGATGGTGTCATTTAAGAAGTATCTAGACAGATACATGAATGGGCAGGGAGCAGAGGCATACAGATCTATCTAGAGGACAGGTTTAGATAGAGGATCTGGATCAGCGCAGGCTTGGAAGGCTGAAGTGCCTGGTCCTCTGCTGTAATTTTCTTTGTTCTTCATTATTCTTTGTACCCTGCATGTGAACTGCGGGGGACAGAAATCCTCATCACAAACAATCTTGACGATGTCATTGGTCATCACAAATTTATCACAGTAATCTCTGTGAAGCAGCATTAATCAAAGGCACCCTTCAAAGTGGCTCCTGTGGGCCACAACTTACAAAGACAATCCAAAGATTCGTAGAATGCACAAGGGCAGGGAGCTGAATTCCTCTCAACTTCTGCATATTTCCAAAATACTCATACACAATGTGGCTTTTTTTGATGTTGTGCAATGGGCAAAGTTTTCATTAATCCTACTGCAGTCACAATCTCCATTGTATTTACATGGCATGGCTTGTGTTGCATGCATCACTGTGTCAAAGACCCATGGAAAAGCGTCTTATAGCATGAAACTCACCTCTTGATCCTCAAAGTTTGCCCACCACCTGCAAGGAATGTTAAGAATGTACTGAAAAATACTCTCTACATCTGGATGTTTGAGGCTGCAATAACACTAAAAAAGCTCAACAACATCCACACATAGCTGCTTAGTTGATTGGCACTCCATCTGAAGTGTTCAATATTCACTGCACTCACCCCTGATGCACATTGACAACAGTGCATACGATCTGCAAGATGAATTGCAACAATTCACCAAGAAAGCACTTCCAAACCTACAACATCTATCATCTAGAAAGAGAAGATCATCCAATAAATGGGAACACTACAAACTACACTTTGTTACCAAGCTTTACACCATCCTGTTTTGGAACAATATTACCTTCTCTTCATTGTTACTCGGTCAAAATCCTTGAACTCTCTTCCGAACAGCACTGGACTGTAGTAGTTCAAGGAGGTTGCTCACCAATACCTTCTTAGATAGAGGACCTGCAGCAGCACAGTGTCTCAGTGGTTAGCACTGCTACCTCACAGCACCAGGGACCCAGGTTCAATTCCTGCCTCAGGCAACTCCCTGTATGGAGTTTGCACATTCTCCCTGTGTCTGCATGGATTTTCTCTGGATGCTCCCACAATCCAAAGTTGTGCAGGTCAGGTGAATATTCCATGCTAAATTGCCAATAGTATTAGGTGCATTAGTCAGGGATAAAGGTAGGGGAATGCGTCTGGATGGGTTACTCTTTGGAGGATCAGTGTGGACTTGTTGAGCCGAAGGGCCTGTTTCCATACTGTAAGAAATCTAATCAATTCTCAAGGGCAGTAACTAATCAGTGCCACATCAATCCCATAAATGATTTTTTTATTTCAATAATATACTTTATTCATAAAATTATTTTGATATCTATACAATTGGTCATGCCATTCTTATGCACACATTGCATTTCTTTACATACAGAGATTGGAATTAATCATTTGTATATACAAGTCTGTACATTGACCATCCAGATATTTTGCTGGATGGCTTCAGCTGGACCCAATTTCTGAGTGGGTACCCTGTTAAGAAAGATGGGATTTTGTGTTACTTACCTATAAACAAGGAAAATGGCATGGCCGTTAGCCTGGCAAACTTTTCTTCAACCACATGACAGTGATGCAAACTTGAAAACCACAGAAAAAGATCACAGACAAGATCAAAGCAGTGGAAAAGTTACATTTACACTGAGTTCTGGAAGAAAGACAATCAGAATAGGCATCAGCCTAGAAACAATTTTTAAAAGTGGGTGGCACGGTGGCACAGTGGTTAGCACTGGTGCCTCACAGCGCCAGAGAACCGGGTTCAATTCCTGCCTAAGGCGACTGACTGCGTGGAGTTTGCACATTCTCCCCGTGTCTGCGTGGGTTTCCTTCGGGTGCTCCGGTTTCCTCCCACAGTCCAAAAATGTGCAGATTAAGTGAATTGGCCATGCTAAATTGCCCATAGTGTTAGGGGAATGGGTCTGGGTGGGTTGCACTTCGGCGGGTTGGTGTGGACTTGTTGGGCCGAAGGGCCTGTTTCCACACTGTAAGTAATCTTATCTAAGAACGGTAGGTGGTAAAAAATCAATCTTTTTGTACTTTTTGGTCCATATGTTAATCAGGATCTGTTAATGTAGCTAATGGAGAGAATTACAGAAAGTATTGTGTGTGTGTGTGTGTGTATTGAGGATGGTACTGTGATGGGCAAAGTTAAAGAAAAATCCAGCTAAAGTCTGCATTTGTTCAAGGTGGCAAACTAACATGAAAGACTTGCCTTCAATAGCCCACGAAGTACCAGGAGAACATAGGTCAGATCAAGATCTTTGGGTCCATCTAATCACATCCTGATCCAGGCAAGGACGGAGATATATGATCAATTCCTACTCTGTAAGACAAAGAAGACCTACATAAATATATTGTATCTGCTAACTTCTTAACATGATGCCTGATGGTGAACTAATTGCATTTGGACCTGGCAGCACTTGCTGTCCAATTATTTCAAAATAAAACATGAAGCACAAAGCCAGTTAGGACTACAGTGCCAAACCATTTCTCAGAGTTTTCAGAGATTTACAATAAGCTTCTCGAGAAACAATGGAACATTTAGATGGTATGCGATCAAAAATCAAATGCGAACTGTCTAACCTGCAGGTAGGATAGAAGGTCAGAGTCATACATCCTCACAAAGGGAACATTGTTACCGGTAAAGGTATCCAACGTGAACAATTAGTTCCTGTTCCGATGAAGTTACAACACTGAATGAAGCATTCTGGAGGAACAGAAGAAAACTTTGGGAACTGTACAATACCAACCCATATACTAAACACACAAATAAGAGATCAGATAATGAAGATGTGAAAAACTATGTGGACAATAATCAACACTATAAAAAAAACCCTGCAACTCTCCAACACACCAACGGGTCAAGAATAACCAAATGTGAAATCTGAATCCCCAGGTCACACCATCACAAGATTTGGAAGCATTGTGAAAAGACCTGTATGTTATACAGACTCTTTGATCTACTCAGAATGTTTTCAAATGTTCTTTCTCTGCACGTATTTCCTCCGAGTGTGTGTATTTTTAATTTGGAGAAAAGTGAATACAATTGCTTTAAAAGCTGTGTTATTTTAAGATTTGGATACACTAATAAACCAAGTAACCACCTGACCAACTGCTATGTGCACTCCAGCAGAAACAAAATGGAGTCCAGCTACATACAGTTATGTGCAACTGCAAGTTGTAGTCTGAGCTGTTAAATAAACCTCTAGGTGAGATTTTAGAGCAATCTGCAGTCACCCAACACTGCATGCCTGCCACCAAGATATATTGGCACAGACTTAAAACCTACTCCATAGGATTTCAATCCAACAGTAAAAGGATATATTTTGACAGATATGGCTCTGTTTCAGATTTTGACCAACACAAAAATTTGAATTTCTTGGCTGGACACTCAAGCACTTCTTTCACAAGTGGGCACTGATCTGAGCAGGATAAAGAATTTTACAACAGGATTTTGTGTTCCTGAGAGTTCTTGCATTGCAGCAGAATTTTAAACATAATTCTGATCCTGTCACCTGCTGGATGTTTGTTCATTTTGAGTCCTCACACATCAAACAATTCGACCAACTCATGAAATCACTGGCATAACAGAGAGAAGCATGGCATGTCCCTTTTAAAAAATATTCAGCTGTTTTACAATATGCCTAGCTATTTGAGAATGTTCTGATTATGAGCCCATTCTTCACATTTTTGAGATTTCCAACAGAGCCAAGAGAGGTCAATAACTATTGGATTCATGTTTCATCTTGAATTTTGTCAGTTCCACCCTCACAAATTTCCAGTGTGCTACCAAATCACCTTTATTAACCCAAGAATTTTTGCATATTATCAAATCATTTAAAATAATCATCTCAAACAGAAAAGAAAATACAAGAGTTTAGGCCTGCATAATTGCTGCCCTGTTTAATATTTTAACAAGTTATAATGGTTATTACAGACTGGGAGATCATACCAATTGTAGGTGCTATTTCCTGAATTAATCCTCAGAGAGAAAATTATTTTTGAGGAATGTTCTCCAAACATAAAGGGAAATACATGTCTGGCATACTTGCTTCCTATTGTTTTCTTTTGTTATCAACAATGAACCAGAAAAACCATTAACATAGGAATAGTGTGGAGTTGTGAAATTCCAGTGAATCACATGTCTGACCCTATCAGAATTCCCAAGATAGGGATTAACATTAGCTAACAGGCACCCACACCACTATCAGTTAAAGTAGTGGATCCACTATATGGAGGGGAGTATTGTCTGTTTGACTACAATTTCAACAATTCTCAAGAAGCATGACATTATTCAGAACAACTGATATCGACCACCCTCAACATTCAGTCCCTTCGTCACCAATGCACGGTGGCAGCACTGTGTACTATTTACTAGATACACTTCAGTAACTCACCAAAACTTCTCTGAACGCACCTTCCAAACCTGCAATCATCTACCTTGTAGACTGCGAGAAGGACAAGAGAAGCCGATACACGAGAACACCACTTGCTATGAGTTCCCCTCCAAATCTCACATTATCCTGATTTGGAATAATGTTGCTGTTCCTTCTCTGTCACTGGTTCAAAATCCTAGATTCAAAATCTCTTCCTAATGGCATTGTGGTGTACCTAGACTTCAAGGACTGCAGCAATTCAGGTCAGCAGCTCACCACCATCTTTTCAAGTGCACTGAGAGATGGGAATAAACAACCAAAAAGAAAGGAATGTAAAGGAATAGACAGCTATTTGAGGCAGACACGCTCCAACAATAAGTTGTATAGCTGGTGAAAGAGGAGTTCTTCTAGGGAGATGTTTACAATCTAGCCAATGGTCTGTTAAGCTTATCACTCATAGAACTTTGAAATCAACTAGATACAATAATGTGGGTC
Organism: Chiloscyllium plagiosum; assembly: GCF_004010195.1. Taxonomy (NCBI): domain Eukaryota; kingdom Metazoa; phylum Chordata; class Chondrichthyes; order Orectolobiformes; family Hemiscylliidae; genus Chiloscyllium; species Chiloscyllium plagiosum. The sequence continues at coordinate 21,493,047 of NC_057740.1, read as the reverse complement.
TCTCCTCTTGTGGCTGATAAGATGTTGTGATAATCAGAGGTATGACTTACTTAGATTTCGTTATGCATATATGACAGATGAAGCAAACTTTTTAACCTTCTCAGTTGATAATTGCTTACTTGCTTATTTTTTCATTTATTTCCAAATATTTTTACATCAACTTAATAAATCACAGGAAGATTAACTGACAACTTCAGTTGTTACTTTGAAACAAAACTTGCTGTAAAATCTCAGCAGGTCTGGCAGCATCAATGGAGAGAAATCAGAGTTCACACATTGGGTCCAGTAACTCCTGTTGGTAGCTAGGAAAAGGTTTTTTTTGCAGAAGATAGGGTGGGAGGAGGGATGAGGGAGTAAACTATAGGTGGAGATAGAGCCCATAGAGAGAAGAATAGTTGGACAGACAAAGGAGTGCATAATGGTCAGACTAGGAGAATGAATAGCTGCTAATGGGGACTATCAGTAGCTAACAATAGGTAGTGCGTAACCATGTGATAACATGGCCTGCTGTGTGGGTGATGGGGTAAGAACATGGAAAAAGGTGGCTCGAGCCCTAACATTGTTGAACTCGATATTGAGTCCAGAAGGCTGTAGAGTCCCCAAATAGAAAGTGAGATGCTGTTCTTCCAGCTTGTGCTGAGCTTTGCTGGAGAACTTCAGTAGGCCTAACACAGGGATGCTGGCCAGGGAACAGGGCGCTGTGTTGAAGTAGTGGCCAACTGGAAGCTCAGGGTCTTTTTTGTGAACAAAATGTAACTGGTCTGTGAAGTGATCACCCAGCCGATGTTTTGTTTCCCCAACATAGAGAAGACCACACTGTGGGCAGCGAATGCAGTAGACTAGATTGAGTGAAGTTCCGGTAAAGTGCTGTTTCACCTAGAAGTTATGATTGGCCCTTGGACGCTGATTTCTGCCACCTTCAGCAGAGATATACCACCAGACACAAATCCTCCTTCCCTTCCCTCCCTTGTCAGCCTTCCACAAGGACTGTTCCCTCCAGGACACTGTGGTCCATTTCTCCTTCAATCCCAATCCCTACCTGCACCCACTTAGACCCCCGCCCCCCCCACCCCCCACAGCCTCTGAGCACCTTTTCCTTGCAAATGCAGATGGTATAATACCTGACCATTTACTTCTTCCCTCTTCAGTATCCGAGGGCCCAAACACACCTTCCAGGTCAGGCAGCACGATGGGGATTCTGAGAGTCCCCATGTTTAACTTCGATCTTTGCCAACATAATGTCCCTGGGCCAGTGAAAAATCTGCTCCGCAACATCTTGTGCCAAAAGCAAGCTTAATCTCATTTAGTTTGCATATAGAAATATGTGAATAAATCTTTGACAGAAAACTTTCATGTTAACAGATTTTTGTTCTGTTGTGCAATAAGATTGTTTGCTCTGAACAGATATTTTACTGAAAGAAAAATTCTAAATCGTTACTTTCCAAAGTCTCTGCACAGTAAGAGGTTTGTGGAGCGAACATGGTAAAACATGAAACCAAGTGGACTATTACAGATGTAATTTGAAATGAAACTGCTTTGAGTGTGTGTGAGAATAATATACTGTCTTTACTAACATCATTTTACTGAGCCACATGTGTTCATACTAAAGTCAATCCTAACACAAGTTTAATAGTAGATACACAGATAAAGCCTTTTCTAAGTATTCTGAAGGACATGTTGTTTCAGTGCAGAAGAAGCTCTGTTTGGTCTCGTTCTGTCAGCAATGTGTTCTAACTAAAATGATGTGGCAAATTTTAATGCTTTCCAGAGCTGGCTTCAATCTTAAAAAAAACTTGAGAACTGAAACTCAAAATTAGGAAGCAGTGAATTATATGGCAAATTACAATGATTATTTCTGGGTAGAATAAAGATTTATGGGAATAGATTGGCAAAGCTGGGACTATTTTCCTTAGAAAAGACAAGTTTGAGAGCAAGTTTGACTAGGGTGTTCCAAATCGTTAGCTCTCTAGAGGGAGCAGAGGGGGTAAATGTTCTCATTAGAGTGAACGAGAGGACACTGGTTTCAGATAATTGGTAAAAGAAGCAAAGCAACATGAGAAAATACTTTTTTTTGCAGCGAGTGGTTAAGATTTGAATATACTGCATGCAATGCTGATCTCCGTCCTATCGGAAGATGTTGTAAAACTTGAAAGGGTTCAGAAAAGATTTACAAGGATGTTGCCAATGTTGGAGGATTTGAGCTATAGGGAGAGGTTGACTAGGCTGGGGATGTTTTCCCTGGAGCATCGGAGGCTGAGGGGTGACCTTGTGGAGGTTTATAAAATCATGAGGGGCATGAATAGGATAGATAGATAAGGTCTTTTCCCTGGAGTAGGCAAGTCCAGAGCTAGAGAGCATAGGTTTAGGGTGAGAGGGGAAAGATATATAACAGACCTAAGGGGCAACCTTTTCACACAGAGGGTGGTGTGTGTATAGAGTGAGCTGCCAGAGGAAGTGGTGGAGGCTGGTACAATTACAGCATTTAAAAGGCACCTGAATGGGTATATGAATAGGAAGGGTTTTGAGGGATATGGGCCAAGTGCAGGTAAATGGGAGTAGATTAGGTTAGAATATCTGGTCGGCATGGGCAAGTTGGACCAAAGGGTGCTGTACATCTCTATGACTTTGTGACTCACTGCCTGGTCGTGTGGCAGAGACAAATTCCATCATGGCTTTCAAAAGGGAATTTGGTAATTATCTGAAGAGAAAACAAACTGCAGGATGATATGGAAAAAACATGGGAGTGAATCTTTCTGAGCTGTGCTTGCATAGAGGTGATGAGTCAAGTTGCTGCCTCTAGTGCTGTGATTATTACATAATTCCATATTAGCTCAATAATAGATAGAATAAACAATATTAGAAAGGTGAACATGAATTGAGGATAGTCTAAGAAATTATTCCTTGTTTCAATTATGTGACATCCAGGAGCTGCTAAAGAAGCATTTTTCTGTTGTCACCATCAACAAAACAAAAACATTTTACATTGTTATATTACTTTTCTCACATGGATAAATGTCTCTCAGTGCTTTACAGAATAATGGAAGCCTGGTCAGTGCTGGGCAGGAGTAATAAAAACATTTAGAGCTAACACCCATAGTGTTTTCTACTGCTACCAAATTACCATGCTCAATTATATTTTGATATTTATAACACTTAAACCTTTACTTCTCCAGCAGCATGATGGCTCAGTGGTTAACATTGCTGCCTCACAATGCCAGGGACCTGGGTTTGATTCCAGCCTCAGGCAACTATCTGTGTGGAGTTTTCACATTCGCCCTAGACGTCTGCATGGGTTTTCATCCACAGTCCAGAGATGTGCAGGTTAGGTGAATTGGCCATGCTAAATTGCCCTTAGTGTTCAGGGATGTGTAGGTTAGGTACATTAGTCAGGGTAAATATAGGGTAGGGGAATGGGTCTGGCATGGGTTACTCTTCGGAGGGTCAGTGTGGGCTTGTTGGGCAGGAGAGCCTGTTTTCACACTGTAGTGATTCTACAAAGCAGGATATTCAGATTAGATTTGTATCACATAATTACATTTGACCCTTTGGAAGTTATATGGTGATGCTCTTCACTTGGAGCATTGCTAATCCAAATGTATCAGTGAATTTATTATATTTTTGTTATATATTTGCAAATAACAACAAGCACATTTTCCATTCAATGAAGATGCAAGGGATGACAAGTGATGACAAAAAAATCATGTCCTTCAGATTATGATCACCATGGAACTAGGCAGAAGCATCAGCATGACGGTTTACCCAAAGCATTACCCGATGCATATTACCAATTAGGTTTTAAGTCTTCTCCAAATGATGAATGCTAAGTTTCAAAATGTTTCATCTGTGCACAAAATACCACTCTAATACAATTCAAGGATACTCACAATACTGTCTTAAGATATTTGACTGCCTGTCAGATCTTGTAGAAATTGTTAACAGGAACGCGTGTTATGTCAGCTAATACATTGAAGAAAACCATCTGTCCTCTATACTTCATTTCTCCTCAGGTGCAATTATTTCTCATTTAAAGTAACAGCTCAGCGAAGAGCTTCCTTGTGGCAAATCCAACAAAACTGTTACTTGTCATCTAACAAACGACTGAAATAGTATACGAAGCATTGCTGTTAATGATGCAGCATAATTAATTAATAATCTTTACAGTACCCACTAGTACAAGGAAAGGGCAGAGTTCATTATAAGATGCAAATTTTCAAGACAACACTTGTCTATTAAAAATGAAGCATTTTTTAAATTCCTGTGGAATAAACAGAACAACTGTATATACTTATTAAAGCCATGTAATGAACACAATGAAATAAATTTGAAGAAGTAACAAAGAGGATTGATGAGGGCAGAGCGGTAGACATGATCTATATGGACTTCAGTAAGACATTCAACAAGGTTCCCTAAGGGAGACTGATTAGCAAGGTTAGATCTCATGGAATACAGGGAGAACTAGCCATTTGGATACAGAACTGGCTCAAAGGTAGAAGACACAGGGTGGTGGTGGAGCTTTGTTTTCCAGACTGGAAGCCTGTGACCAGTGGAGTGTCACAAGGATCGGTGCTGGGTCCACTACTTTTTGTCATTTATATAATAGATTTGGATGTGAGCAAAAGAGGTATAGTTAGTAAGTTTGCAGATGACACCAAAATTGGAGGTATAGTGGACAGCGAAGAAGGTTACCTCAGATTACAACAGGATCTTGATCAGATGGGCCAATGGACTGAGAAGTGGCAGATAGAGTTTAATTTAGATAAATCAGAGATGCTGCATTTTGGGAAAGCAAATCTTAGCAGTACTTATACACTTAATGGTAAGGTCCTCGGGAGTGTTGCTGAACAAAGAGACCTTGGAGTGCAGGTTCATAGCTCCTTGAAAGTAGAATCGGAGGTGGATAGGATAGTGAAGAAGGCGTATGGTATGCTTTCCTTTATTGGTCAGAGTATTGAGCACAGGAGTTGGGAGGTCATGTTGTGGTTATACAGGACATTGGTTAGGCCGCTTTTGGAATATTGTGTGCAATTCTGGTCTCCTTCCTATCGGAAAGATGTTGTGAATCTTGAAAGAGTTCAGAAAAAATTAGCCAGGATGTTGCCATAGTTGGAGGATTTGAGCTGTAGGGAAAGGTTGAATAGGCTAGGGCTGTTTTCCCTGGAGATTTTGGAGGCTGAGGGGTGACCTTATAGAGGTTTATAAAATCATGAGGGGCATGAATAGGGTAAATAGACAAAGTCTCTTCCCTGGGGTGCGGAAGTGCAGAACTAGAGGGCATAGATTTAGGGTGAGAGGGGAAAGATATAACAAGACCTAAGCAGTAATGTTTTCATGCAGAGGGTGGTATGTGTATGGAATTAGTTGCCAGGGGAAGTGGTGGAGGCTAGTACGATTTAAACATTTAAAAGGCATCTGGATAGGTATATGAATTGGAAGGGTTTGGAGGGATATGGGCCGGGTGCTGGCAGGTGGGACTAAATTGGGTTGGGATATCTGGTCGGCGTGGCCGAGTTGGACCGAAGGGTCTGTTTCCATGCTGTACATCTCTATGACTCTAAATTACTTATAAAAGTGAGAGGGAGAAAAGCCTTTCAATTATTCTTAGTTAGAAACCATAGTCTTCAAAAGAACTAAAATTTACTTTGGCTGGTCTTGTACAAATAAAATTAGAAGTTTAAAAATGGACATGGTATTTCAGGGAGTGCCCATTTGAACCAGTTTAGATGCGATTCCTATTGTTCTTTGCAAATAATATTTATTCTATACTCCTGCTGAAAAAAAATCTTGCACTGGTCAAAATAGTGTAATCTATGGTTTTGCCTATGTGTGGGAATGTAAGGTTTACCAAATTTATTTAATCTCTGCCTTTGGAATATGATTTGAACTACATAGATGCATTCTTTGTTATTTTTCAATGCCTCAGAGTATGGACATTTATTGAGGTCAATCTTGTGTATCAGTGTGCCTATAATTACTTCTCAATAATTGCACCATTCACCTCAACGTTTTGCCTTTTTCTCAATTCCATTTCAATGGCACAGTTAGCATTTTGTTATTATGAAGATTAGAAAAAAAACTGCTAAGAGATTCACATTGTTTGTTAAACCATGCCATTTAAAACTGCATTCAAATATTTTGCATCAAAGAAGACAACAGGAATTTGGTTACTTACACGTTTGCAAAGCATAAAGAACAAATGCCACAGTCTCTCTGCTCATCTCTGAAACCTGAAAGGACATACATGGACATTCTCACTGGATAGCAATGTCCCAAAAAGTCCACACCAAACCTCCGAAGAGTAACCCACCAAAACCCAATCCCCTGTCCCTCTACATTTACCCCTGACTAATGCACCTAGCCTACATATCCCTCAACATTCTGGGCAATTTAGTATGGCTGATTCATCTAAGCTGCACATCATTGGATTGTGGGAAGAAACCCACGCAGACACAGGGAGAACACTCAAACTCCACAAAGACAATTGCCTGAGGCAGGAATTAAACCCAGGTCCCTGGTGCTCTGAGGCAGCAGTGCTAATCACTGAGCCACCATGTAATATGGAAAATAAAGAGCATGAAAGCAAGGGAAGGGTTAAAGCATGGAGACCACTGCCAATCTGTTGCAAGGGGTCTGTGGAATGCAGAATGGGATAAGGATAGTGGAATGCTCTTACACCAATTAGCAGAGTAAGGTTGAGGCTGAAAGGTCACTATGGCGAGATGAGAGAACAGAGTTAGTAAAGTTAGCCTCCCTTTTGAGTATCATTATGACAAGATTGGGACCATAAATATTTGGGACGACATTAAGTATCTAATTCACAGTTAGTAGAATCAACCTGCTTGAGACTATTGACATTAAATATCTAATCATGACATTAGGAAAATCTCAAGTAGGTTCTGGAATGAAAGACCATTGTTGCAAAAGCTGACACTACATATCTAACCGTGACATTACAATAACATTAAGTAGAATGTGGGAAAAACTATAGTGGCACAATTAAAGAGATAATGGGGACTAACATCATTCAATTATTGTGTAGCTAGAGTGAGGTACTTTGATTAATATAGTTGGGCATGCTGAGAAGCTAAAAGAAACATGATTAAAAAAAGATATAAAAACCACGGACTCTGAGGTTTGTGGGATTTCAAGATTCTGTTCTCTGAGTGTCACGGTTTTTTGTTTGCAAATAACAGACCTACTTCTTGAAGAACTCTCTGTGTCTCCTGGTGATTCTCTAGATTTTCTCCACAACAGTAGCAATATTACTAATGCCACTTTTATTATCCATCTCTAGTTCCTCTGATTATGTTTCACAGCTATTGTTTATACAGCAGAGTACTGCTTAGTGCTGCGAGCTAAAGGTATTCTTTAGGTCTAAACAAGGCATAGTGCCATGTCCTTTTTCATGAAAGGAAATAGTGAGCTTATTTGATTTGAAGTCACAAACCCTGAATTGTCAGCATTGTACTGTGGTCACTGCAAAATTGGACCCAATTGCCAGTTACTAGGCTCAGCATTAGACAGAGACACATACACAGAGCCAGAAATCTGTCATGGTTGTCAATACCAATCAGTACGAGAGGGGATGTGGAGGAAGTTGACATCTAACTGTGCAGTACCTTGAGACATCAATTCCACACTTACAACATGTGTCAACTGCCTCAGCTGCAAACACAGTGCATGATTTTTCAACCAAATGGCCATGATTTATATTTTATAGGGAGCATTCCTCTGTCAGTCAAGGGAGAACTTCTGTCACTTAGGGAGTCCGGGTACTGTTTGTCAAGGGAAGGGTCCAACATGTTCCAGGGGTTGCGCCATTGTTAGTTAACTGCTTGGGACAATCATGGGAGTGAACTATGGAGAGTCCTGTAGGGCCACTGCAAACATTCAGGTGAATCACCAATGCTTAGTCAGAGAGCCACAAGGACAGCATTCCAGGTCCTGGTTACTTCTTTCCTTGGACTGTCTTTCAGGTTAAGTTGGAGAGCAAACAATCCTGGGGTTCAGATGTTGAGCAGTGGAGAGCAATAGGGGTACTGGGTCCATAGGGATGATCTGCAACAATAAGGGGTGAGGGCACCAGGCCTTGGGGAGAAGAGCAGAGACATGTAGAGGGCGAGGACAAGGGTAGTGACAGTGAGAGGTTGAATGTCAAGGTATAACAGGAATAAGTAGTACAGATTGGGAGGACCTAAATGACTATGAGAGGGTGTTATTGGCAGTGTCTACCACTGGTAGGGCACACAGAAATATGGTGGATATCGTTAAAACGTAATGTGAACTCTCAGTAGTCAAAGAGGAAAACTGAAGTTCTACCTATTCAGCTTACCACAGTGTGATATGGGTGGGGTGGGGGTGAGAGTCGAGAGTTTGGTGCTGGAAAAGTACAGCAGGTCAGGCAGCATCCATGGAGCAGGACAGTTGGCGTTTTGGGCAAAAGCCCTTCATCTTGAATGAGGCTGTGGGCTGAGGGGTGGTGAGATAAATTGGAGGGGGGGTGGGGGTTGGGGGAAGATAGCTGAGACTGCGATAGGTAGATGGAGGTTGGGGTGATAGTGATAAGTCGGAGTGGAGGGTGGACTGGATAGGTAGGAAGGAAAATGGACAGGTAGGACAGGTCATGAGGGTGGTGTTGAGTTGGAAGGTTGGATCTTGGATAAGGTGGTGGGGAGGGGAAATGAGGGAACTGGTGAAATTCCACATTGATGCCATGGGGTTGAAGGGACTCGAAGCGGAAGATGAGGCATTCTTCCTCCAGGTGTCGGGTGGTGAGGGAGTGGCGATGGAGGAGGCCAGGACCTGCATGTCCTTGGTGGAGTGGGAGGAGGAGTTGAAGTGTTCAGCTACGGGACAGTGGGGCTCGTTGGTTCGGGTGTCCCGGAGATGTTTTCTGAAGCACTCTGTGAGTAGACGTCCTGTCTCCCCATTGTAGAGGAAACCGCATCGGGAGCAACGGATACAGTAAATGACATGTGTGGAAGTGCAGGTGAAATTTTGTTTAATGTGGAAGGCTCCTTTTGGGCCTTGGACAGAGATGAGGGGGGAGGTGTGGTTTGCAATTCTTACGGCGACAGGGGAAGGTGCCAAGATGGGATGGTGGGTTGGTGGGGACCATGGACCTAACGAGGGAGTTGTGAAGGCAATGATCTTTACAGAAATCAGATAGGGGTGGGGAGGCAAATATATCTCTGGTGGTAGAATCCGTTTGTAGGTGATAGAAATGGCGGAGGATGATGCGATATATCCGGAGGTTAGTGGGGTGGAAAGTGAGGACAGGACGGGGGGGGGTTCTGTCCTTGTTGCGGTTGGAAGGGTGGGGTTCGAGGATGAAGGTGCGGAAAGTGGGTGAGGTGCACTGGAGGGCATCATCAACCACGTGGAAGGGGCAATTGCGGTCTTTAAAGAAGGAGGCCATCAGGTGTGTTCAGTGGTAAAACTGGTCCTCCTGGGAGCAGATGTGGCAGAGGTGAAGGAATTGAGAATATGGGATAGCATTTTTACAGGAGGCAGGGTGGGAGGATGTGCAGTCCAGGTAGCTGTGAGAGTCGGTGGGTTTGTAGAAGGGTAAGGTAAAAGGGTATGTGCAGAGTCGGGGGATGGGATTAACCTGGTGACTAGGCCCAGCCCAGCGCTCAGGGTGTCTGCCATGAGCTACATTCTCTGCTGTCACTTAGCCGATTACTCAAAGTGACCTGCAGCTGGAAAATATCTGGTACAATAAGCAGGGTGGGCAGAGTCAGAGTCAGTCTGATCCATATAAGCACAGACACCACTTCTACTGGACGGAAGGCATTGAGAGGGCATAGGCATCAGTCACGTACTTCATTTATAACCATCTCATCAAGTATTTAACATGCATTTTGATCAAATGTATTTGGAGTTCAAATACAGATCACAGGGTAATGTTCACCAAGAATGCCTTTGCAGATTGCACACAGAGATCTCAATGAAGTGGAATTGATTGTCACTGATTTTCAAGGCGGGGTTATTGGCCTGCAACCAACATAAAACCTGCGCCATTTCCAAAGGTGCAGTGGGACACGGAACCGATTCCCTCTCCACCTACACTATGGGTGTAACAATAGATGCTGCTGCATGCAATGAGAACTTCCATGGCTGATTTGGGGTTGGGATGTGAAGAATTAAGAATACATGGAGCACTTACATGACATTGTTTACATTCCTGACTCTGCTCTAAGTAGGCATCTATTCCAAAGAGCCAAGTGAACTCTGCACCAGGGTATAGCCTGTGTCATTGCTTGGAGTAGGATGTGCTTCTAGGAGCTGCTGCTGTGCATGGACCCTGGAGGTCTATAGAACATAGAACGTTACAGCACAGTACAGTCCCTTCAGCCCTTGATGTTGCATCGACTTGTGAAACCAATCTTAAGCCTCTAACCTACACTATTCCATATGTTTATCCAATGACCATTTAAATACCCTTAATGTTGCCGATTGTTGCAGGCAGGATATTCCACATCCTTACTACTCTCTGAGTAAAGAACCTACTTCTGACATCTGTCCTATATCTATCACCTCTCAATTTAAAGCTATGTCCCCTCGTGCTAGCCATCACCATTCCAGGAAAAAGGCTCTCACTGTCCACCCTATCTAATCCTCTGATCATCTTGTATGCCTCTATTAAGTCACCTCTCTAACGAAAACAGCCTCAAGTTCCTCAGCCTTTCCTCATAAGACCTTCCCTCCATACCAGGCAACATCCTGGTAAATCCCCTCTGAACCCTTTCCAATGCTTCCATATCCTTCTGATAATGCATCGACCAGAACTGTATGCAATACTCCAAGTGCGGCCACACCAGAGTTTTGTACAGCTGCAACATGGCCTCATGGCTTCGAAACTCAATTGCTCTACCAATAAATGTTAACACACCGTATACCTTCTTAACAACCCTATCAATCTGGATGACAACTTTCAGGAATCAATGCACATGGTTGCTGAGATCTCTTTGCTCATCCACATTATCAAGAATCTTACCATTAGCCCAGTACTCTGCATTGCTGTTGCTCCTTCCAAAGTGAATTACCTCACACATGTTTGCGTTAAACTCCATTTGCCACCTCTCAGCCCAGCTCTGCAGCTTCTCTATGCTCATCTGTAACCTGCAACATCCTTCCGCACTGTCCACAATTCCACCAACTTTAGTGCCATCTGCAAATTTACTAATCCATCCTTTTATGCCCTCATTCAAGTCATTTATAAAAATGACAAACAGCAGTTGCTTCAAAACAGATTTTTGTGGTACACTACTAGTAACCGAACTCCAGGATGAACATTTCTCATCAATCACCACCCTCTCTCTTCTTACAGCTAGCCTATTTCTGATCCGAACCGTTAAATCACCCTCCATATTTTGTGCAGTCACCTACCATGGGGAATTTTATCAAATGCCTTCCTGAAATCCATGTACACCACATCAACGGCTTTACCCTCATCTATCTGTTTGGTCATCTTCTCAAAGAACTCAATAAGGTTTGTGAGGCAAAATCTACCATTCTCAAAACTGTGTGGACTCTCCATAATCAACATTCCTTTCCAGGTGATTATAAATCCTACCTCTTGTAACCCTTTCCAAAACTTTGCACACAACTGAAGTAAGGCTCACTGGTCTATAATTACCAGGGTTGTCTCTAGTCCCATTCTTGAACAAGGGGACAACATTTGCTATCCTCCAGTCTTCTCACATTATTCCTGTAGACAATGACAACATAAAGATAAAAGTCAAAGGCTCTTCAATCTACTCCCTCGCTTCCCAGAGAATCCTCGGAAAAATCCCATCTGGTCCAGGACACTTACCTATTTTCACACTTGCCAGAATTGCTATCACCTCCTCCTTATGAACTTCAATCCTGTCTACTCTAATAGCTGGAATCTCACTATTCTTTTAGCACCTCTCTTATCTCTTCAAACTCCATGCACAACTGCCCACTACTATCCTTGACTGGTCCTAGTCTTATCCCCGTCATTCTTTTATTCCTGACATACCTATAGAAAGCTTTAGGGTTTTCCTTGATCCTACCTGCCAAACACTACTTATGTCCCCTCCTGGCTCCTTTCACTCTCCCTTTAGATCCTTCCTGGCTAACTTGTCAAGCACCCTAAGTGAGCCTTCACATCTTATCTTTACATAAGCTTCCTTCTTTCTTTTGACAAGAGGTTCAACTTCTTTAGTAAACCACGGTTCCCTCACTCGACCACTACCTCCCTGCTTGACAGGTACATACATATCATGGACATGCAGTAGCTGTTCCTTGAACAAGCTCCACATTTCAATTGTGCCCATCCCCTGCAATTTTCTTCCCCATCCTGTGCATCCTAAATCTTGCCTAATTGCATCATAATTGCCTTTCTCCCAGCTATAACTCTTGCCCTGCATTATATACCAATCCATTTCCATCACTAAAGTAAACGGAACCGAATTGTGGTCACTATCACCAAAGTGTTCATCTACTTCCAAATGTAACACGTGGCCTGGTTCATTACCCAGTATCAAGTTGGAAACCCTCTTGCACACACTGGACAAAAACTGACCCATCTAAAGTACTTGATCTATAGCATTTCAAGTCAATATTTGGAAAGTTAAAGCCCCCATAACAACTACCCTGTTGCTTTCGCTCCTATCCAGAACCATTTTTGCAAACCTTTCCTCTACATCTCTAGAACTATTCGGAGGCCTATAGAAAACTCCCAACAGGGTGACCTCTCCTTTCCTGTTTCTAACCTCAGCCCATGCTACCTCAGCAGACAAGTACTTTCTGCCATCGTAATACTGTCCTTGACCAACAATGTCACACCTCCCCCTCTTTTACCACCTTCCCTGATCTTACTGAAACATCTAAACCCCAGAACCTGCAACAACCATTCCTGTCCCTGCTCTATCCATGTCTCCAAAATGACCACAACATCGAAGTCCCAAGTACCAACCCATGCTTCAAGTTCCCCAACTTATTCCGGACACTACTGGTGCTGAAGCAGACACATTTCAAACCATCTTCCTGCCTGCAGTTACACTCCTGTGACCTTGAAACTTTATTCATGACCTCACTACTTTCAACCTCCTGTACACTGGAGTGACAAATCAGGTTCCCATCCCTTTGCTGAATTAGTTTAAAACCTCGTGAAGAGCGTTAGCAAATTTCCCCTGTGCAGAAGGAAGAAAAATGAGAGGTAATGTTCGTCAGCACCAGCACTTCTCTGAGCTGAGAACCTGTGGGGAACAGGAACAGTCTTTGGAGAAGGAAAATTATGACATTGAGAAGGAGTAAGCTGCTTCTGTGGATTACAGAGCTCAGCTCATCAGGTGCTGGAAGCCAGACAGAACTTCATTAACACCCAGTTCCAGCACATGAGAGCTAGGTTCAGCAGACAATCATGGCAGACAAGTTGAGGGCACAAATGATCACATGGACTTGTTCTCATTGCTGTCACTAGGATATAGAGGGGGAGGATTGACAGCTCAATGTTCTAGGATATAGAGTTTTCAAGCAAGATTCGGAAAGAGGTAAAGGAGGAGAACATGTTGCAATATTGTTTAGGGAATCAATAACACCAATAAGGAGGGGTAGTATCTTATAAAGCTCCTCAAATGAGCTGAATCTAAAAGCTAAACTGGAGGATTCACACTGCTGAGAGTGTACTGTAGGCCTCTACCGGTCTGGGAGAAATAGAAGAGCAGAGACATAGGCAAATTTCAGAGAAGTCCAAACATAATAGATCGAGATGGTGGGGGATTTCAACTTTCCCAACATTAACTGGGGTAGTCATACTTTGAAAGTTTTGGAGGGAATGGAATTCTTAAAATGCATCATTCTAACTTTGACTATCAATGGGAAATGGCAGAGTGGCATGCTGAGAGGCTTAATGTGACTGGAAGCTTATGTCCAGAGGGGCTCTGCGGGGATCAGTGTTGGGTTGTTTGCTGTTTGTGATGTATATAAATGGTTTAAACCTGAAAGTAGGAGGGGGGTTAATCAGTAAGTTTGTGGATGACACAAAAATTGCTGGGGTGGTAAAGAATGAGGAAGAAAGCCTTAGATTTCAAGAGGGTATAGACAAGCTGGTCAGATGAGCTGATCAGTGGCAAATGGAATTACATTCAAATAAGTTAGAGTTAGGGTTAGGGTAAGGGTTAGGGTTAGGGTTAGGGTAAGATTAAGGTATGATTAGGGTTAGGGTATAGTTAGGATTAGGGTAAGGGTTAGCGTTAAGGTTAGGGTAAGGGTTAGAGTATGATTAGGGTTAGGGTAAGGGTTAGGGTATGATTAGGGTAAGGGTATGATTAGGGTTAGGGTATGATTAGGGTTAGGGTAGGGTTAGGGTTAGGATTAGGGTT
>NC_057740.1:21430381-21478666 GCF_004010195.1 Chiloscyllium plagiosum | reverse complement strand
GTAAGGGTTAGGGTATGATTAGGGGTAAGGGTATATTAGGGTTAGGGTATGATTAGGGTTAGGGTAGGGTTAGGGTTAGGGTAAGGGTTAATGTATGATTAAGGTTAGAGTAAGGGTTAGGGTATGATTAGGGTAAGGGTATGATTAGGGTTAGGGTAGGGTTAGGGTTAGGGTAAGGGTTAAGATATGATTAGGGTTAGGGTAGGATTAGGATTAAGCTAAGGGTAGGGTTAGAGGTGATGAATTTGGGCAGGACTAACAAGGCAAGGGAATACATAATGGAAAGTATTGAGGATCAGAGGGATCTTGGTGTGGATATGAACTGTGCCCTAAGGTAGCAGGACAGGTAAGAAGACATATGGGACATTTGCCTTCATTAGCTGGGACATGGAGGTTAAGAACAGTGTGATTATGCTGGAACTGTATCAAGTGTTGGTTCGGTCACAGCTGGAGTATTGTGTGTGATTCTGGAATCTGCATTAACAGATGGATGTGATAGCACTGGGAATGGTGCAAAGAAGACTTACCAGGAAGTTGCCAGGTGGGAGAGTTTTAGTTACAAAGAGAAATTGGACAAACTGGGTTATTTTATTTGGAGCAGAGAAGACTGAAGGCAGACATGATTGAGCGGTATTATCAAATTATGATGGGTATAGATTGGGTGGACAGGATCACACTTTGGAGGGATCAATGACCAGAAGCATGGATTTAAGGGAAATGGCTGGAGGCTTAGAGGGGAGGTGAGGAAAGATTTCTCACCCAGAGGGTGGTGGGAATCTGGAGCTCACCCTGTAAGGGGGAGAAACCCTCAGAACATTTAGGAAGTCTGGATCGGCGGATCTGTTTCGTGCTGTATGACTCAATGACTCTATGTGCTAAGACATACAATGGTATGGCCAAGTGCTGTAAATGGCATTAAAATAGTAAGGTGATTTTTTTTTGATTGGCACAGACTCAATGGGCTGAAGGGTCTTTTTCTGTGCTGTAGACCTCTATGACTCTGTGACTCTTGTGGGAGACCAGATCAATTGGATTTATACACTGTGCAGGTTTTAAAATGTACCTTTTGTTGTAGTTGTTGGGTTTAGAGTAACATTTCTTCTGGAAAATGAAATATCAGTGGTTTGTTAATGCATGCTCAATGGTATGTTGACATTGTGTTTTTCCTGCTAAAGTAAAAGTCTTAAAAAGTGAAGTATTTGCCACTGATTTCTTTCACCAAGGGTTGATTGTGGATTCCTTTATTTTCACATGCTTGGTATTCATAACAAAAAAAGCAACAAAAAGAACTAAAAGCAACAAAATATTTTCTGAATCGGGTGATTCGGGGGGACAGTTGCTGGAGGTAGCAACCGAGGTGGTTTTGTTTTGTTCTAAATTTCCCCTGTAGGTGGTGGTGACTGAAAATCAGCAAGTAACCAGCCACATCACATGGAGGTGAGCGGTATTCTAATGCAATCTGCCCCCTTGGGCTTGGGCACATTGCTATTGCTGTGTGCAAATTAATTGTCACAATTTTTACTTTCCTACAAATGATTACGCTTCAAAAAATATACTTCATTAATTGCAAAGTGCTTTGAGACAACCAGTGGCTGTAAAACAGGCCACATAAATGTAAGTCTTTCTTTTCATTCTTTTTTGGACAGAGCAATCATTGCATTAAAAAAAAACATGCCAGGGAAATTCTTATCCAGTGCATTAAAGATATATACACAGTACAACATACTTATTGTGAATTTCCTCAAAACTTATTCACATAATTACAATGCAATAATAACATATGCAATGAAGATAACAAGGAAGTTCATATGTTGGACAGTGCACATGGAGAGTTTGAATAGAAAAATAAATTGCCATTCCCTTCATTATCAAGGCTTTGTGTTTAAAGCAGGATGCTTGAAGGTGCAGGTAACTGGATCATTCGAGTTCAGATCGGTCTAAATTGAACAGAAGGAAAAGTGAGTTGAGTATACATGTTTGACGATATACTTTCACATCTGAAGTTAGGGTTTGATTCCAATCCAAAGATACTGTAGAACTTTTCCCTCTCTGAGACATGTTAAAGACCAGAAGTGAAATTTATTTGGACAACTTTAAGGCATGGCCTGGTGGGATTGGAATTCACAGTATTAAGTGTTCTTAATATTTATGTTAATCAGCAGTGTAAAAAAAAACAGAACTGATGGAAAGTTATAAAACCATATTTTGGTGTTAAGCCTGTCAGAAACCATTACATCTACAGCATATTAGAGAAGTCATAATATCTTCATGTAAATGATGTACACTGTTAAATTATTCTGATAAAGTTAATAGCAGAATTAATCTAATAAAGCATAGCTCAAACTATGAAACTATAATGTGAAAATAAGTGTTAAACATCTGTGATTTAATTCCCTCTACGAATATATATGGGTTCAATTCGCTAAACACATAATTGCTCTCGGTTATTGAGCTGATAAAATCATACTGACGTGCCTACTTACCAAGATTGACACTCCTCCTTTCAATACTCTATAACTTTCATGTGCAAATTTGACAGAGAGTAATTTGCATTATTTTTCTATCAAACTATTATTCTCTCCCCTCCCCCACCACCCACCCCCACCACCCATGGAATGGAGCTGATCTTATGCTGTTTTAACTCAGTGTCAACTTTATCGAGCTTCATGGATGATTTCTCTCCTTGAGGCCTATCGATATTTCTCACCATACCATCCCAAACTCATCTCATCAAACACTTGGCATGCACCTTTGGCTCCTCTCTCATTCAATGCCAGCCAGATTCTACCAGGTACTATAGGAGAAGAATGTGCCATTGCTGGGGTATCCTGGAATAGTCTGACATCTTTGAATCTCAGTTGAACACCCAGCCAAGCATTGGCAATGCACTGTTCCCCTCACCAGTTTGGTAATGGCACATCGTTGCCATGGCTGACATGCAGCTCCACTTTCTTGACCCTGTCACTGTTTAACCACTGGGTCACACAGCTTATCTATCGTTAGCCACTTGCTACCCTCTCTAAGTCTCTGCTATTCTGTCTCTAGTGTCCCCTGTAAACCAACATTTTATCATTGTCCAGGGAGGGACCATAGGAGACAGGCAAGCACGTGGACAATTCCAAAACTGAGCTTTTATTTCCAGTCAAAAATAAATAGAAACAAAACTAGTAGAGACATCCACAGTGCAAATGAAATGCTGGCATTATGACCAATGTCTATTCTACATTCTCCTGCACCATCTTTCCAGCCATACATTTATTTGAACTAACCTCCTATTTCTATACTCAATAGCACATGGCACCAGATGTAATCTGGACATCATTTTTTTTTGAGGTCCTGTTTTTTAATCCACTTCCTATCTCCCAAATTCTGCTTGCAGGACCCTATCCCTTTTTTCTGCCCATCTTGCTGGTACCAATGTTTCTATCTGTTTGCCCTCCCCCTTTGGAATGCCCTGCGGCCGTTCAATGACAGACTTTTCCCTCCTATCAGTATAACTGTGCCATTCTTCTTCCTCTCCTCTTGTGCAGCAGATTCACCCATGGTGCCATGCAGTTGCCTCTCACTGCTTTCCCTGAGTAGTCATCTTCCCCAAAAGTACCCAAACCGGGATGGCCATAGGGGATTCCTGCTCTACCTGCCTTCCTGTACTGTGCCTGGTGGTCAACCATGTACTTTCTGCCAGTTTGGTTTTTACCTGTGGAGTGATCACCTCACTGAATGTGCTATCCATGACATACTCAGCATCATGGATTTCCACAGAGAACTCACCTATAACTCCAGCTTTGAAATGCTGTTCATCAGTAGCTGCAATGTGACACACATCCTGCATACGTGGCCACGACGGACAACTGAAGCTTCCATGCTTTGCCACATGGCACAGGAGGAGCATATCATGGCTGTGAACTCTGCTCCATGAACTCCCTTCAGTCCCTCAGTTGCACCCTTTTTATAAAAGAAAATTATGCTTCCAAATGCTTGCACAAGCGTATTTAATCTGAAAATGAATGAGAAAAAGTAAAAGAGAGAAATGCTCACCTATCAACTATTTACCCATGATGCCACACCGGTGTGTTCACTCAATATTGCAGGATGGATGTGATTATCTCCCAGGTCCTTTGCCTATAGTGGAGCAAGAACCAGTTCCTACAGGGCAAAATAGGTAGAAGGGCAGAAGAAAATGCAAACAAACAAACAAATACCTCCTTCCGTACTCAGGTAATTCCCCACTGATCAAACTCAATCTTCAGCTGCATTAAAGTTCCCTCATTTAAACATTGCAGCTTCTACATAACTGGTTTAGTCCAGTCAGCCTGGTAGCTATTGAGCTCATACAAAGAGAGTGAGGTCACCACACCTAAGCCTAAACTTCAATTAACAAAAGAAAATAAACTCACTCACTTGAACAGTACCTTCCAACTGCCTCTAATTACAAACCACATTAGAGTTAAATACAAAGTTAACACTTCACCTCCCCACTGACAAAACCCCAGAGGTTTGAGCTCAATCTTTGACTGCAATCATTTGTACATGTACAGTTTCAATGTTATCTAACCTGGCCTCCCTTATGTAGGACCTCTCATTTTTCCCACTCAATTGATTTGGCCCTTGAGGTCCCTACTTCCTGATAGTGCAACTTTACAGATTGCCTTTTCAATTGAACGATCAACAACACTAAATTCATAGTTCTCTGAGATGACCTTAAGCTCTTCATCACACCTGAGCTGGTCATACTATTTTTGGAATTCAGTTCCTTTTAGGTTGCTCTTACATCAGTTCCCCAAATGCCTCTGGAGTTCTGTTTTCCTTCTTAGTATCAAAATAAAATGTCCATTTCAGCAAGAATTTTGTCTGTTTATCCTCACATGAATTCTGTGTCCTGCAACAACACTGCTGCAGTACAACAGGCAGAAACACGATGCTACTCCAATTAACTTTAATTCACTTTTTGTTTAGTTTTTGTCCTCAGCCAGGCTTTAATTTGTTCGAAGTGAGGTCATACCCATGAAATCCAATTATTGCTCATTTCCAAAGTTTCCTTTTGAGTTTCACCTTGGATTTAAAAGGATATCTCACAAATACAAGTTCTTCAAAATATGCACAATTGAATATACTTTCCAAATAATTTTTCAACCTTCTCATCCAACGATTTTACTCTCTAGGTCTCTTGTTGATCTCACTAAGCTACACCCCAGTGCTATAGAGACAAATAATTTGTTTGATTCCTTGGTTCTTCTCACATTGAATACTTTTGAAACTCTTCATGAGCAGAACTCTGCCATTTTATGAAGCAGGAGGAGGTACTCCAGCGAATAGAATAGGTCAGCAAGGTACAAAACTATCTGACTGTATCCTGCACAAGCAAGTCTGTAGCAGCACAGGTCAGTTAATGTATTTCAGAAAAGTGCTGAAGATGCAGGTTACCTTTACAAACAGTGTGATGTTCTTTGTGAAGACTGGTTGTCATTCCACTGGCAATAAAGCTCTGACTTTAGCTGTGACTGACCACAGCCCTTAATGTTTTGGGCATCAGATTCCTTCAAACTTCTACATTAGGTCTGCATAACATCAGCCACGAGTCAGTCCATCCTGCTGTCCACCTCTTGCACGAGAGACTGCAGGTCTATGTGTGAATATTTCACAGTTCTTCTCTGAGATGCTACACTTTTACAGTGCCTGACTACTACCCAGTGAATGCTCATGGTCACTGTACCACAAGTGACATTTCAGATGAGGTGGAAAATGCTCTGAGTGAATCAAATGCAAACAAGTTGAGGAAAGAACCTCTACTGTTCTTCCTTTATTGTCTCCAAGTGCTCTAACAAAGATGGCAGTCTTTACAGAGACTAAGCTAAAAATCACACAACACCAGGTTATAGTCCAACAGGTTTAATTGGAAGCACACTAGCTTTCGGAGCGTCGCTCCTTCATCAGGTGATAGTGGAGGGCTCAATCCTAATGCACAGAATTTATAACAAAAATTTACAGTGTGATGTAACTGAAATTATACATTGAAAAATTGATTGTCTGTTAAGTCTTTCATCTGTTTGAATACCATGATAGTTTCACTTCTTTTATGTGTAAATCACAAAACCTTTTTTTTAAAAAATTGCATTCTCAGGTTAGCTGTTAACAATGGTGATAGCTAGACAATACGTTGAAGGTGTTGGCCCCCTGTGTTCTCTGTCTATGCCTTAAGTCTGTGAGGGGGTGCATGTGCGAGTGTGCGAGTGTGTGTGTCTGTAAGGGTGTGTGTGGGTGTTTGTGTGCACGTCTGTGTATATGTGTGTCCGCGTGTATGTGTGTATAGGAGTGCCTGTGTGTGTGTGTGTAGGAGTGTCTGTATGTGTATATAGTACAATGGTGGTCACCTGTAATGTGACATGAACCCAAGGTCCTGGTTCAGGCCCTCCCTATGGGTATCGAACTTAGCTATCAGCCTCTGCTCGGCCACTTTTCGCTGCTGCCTGTCCCGAAGTCCGCCTTGGAGGATGGTCACCCGAAGGTCCGAGGTTGAGTCTCTCATTTACAGAGACTGTACTATATCTGCATTGAACTTTCCATGGATAATTACTGAAAATTCCATGAAGAATTACATTATGTCTTATACAGATTGACTTACCCAGGAAACTGCAATGCACCTCCTTTTGCTGATGAACAGTGTCACTGATTGCATGGAAATTGACGGTTATGGAAGCGATGCAATAACATTTTGTGCTGTCACTTACGATGTTAGAATTTGCAAACGAGAGGTATCCACCATGCCCCTTCTTACAAAGTAAATTTGCCTTTAAAATTGTACACATAATTGGTTTTCATCTTCCATACGGCCTTGTTTACAGTATGAAAACTGTAAAAATTAAAATTACACTTGCTCTGATTTTGAATGTCCTCAATTTGAATGACCAGTGCTCCTGCAGACATAGGTGGAAGTTTAATTCTGATATAAAAAGAGGACAAACAATGCAGGTAAGATCCCAATGCCATCATTCAGGTTACTTCTCTTCATTCTTATACACATCCAGAAATCTTGGACATCACAGGCCAAGGTGTGGTATTCCATTATTATTCCTTCAGAGTGTAATATGTCCCTAAATATCCCCCTTGGAACATATCCTCTAGTTTATCATTAGAAGGGCACAGAGAGTAGCATTTCTAATTCTGTGGCAGAAGCTCTGAATCCAAGTCCACTCCGTGACTTGATAGCCACAGAAGATGCATTCCAGAAGATGATAAATAGGTTGATTTCAAACATACAGACTCTTTCAATACACCGAGATAACAGCCAGTTAATAACGTGAAAGTTTCCTGATTGGGAAAAATCCCACATGTGGTAACTACAATACAACAATCTCCCTGCGGTAAAAGACTATTACCATGGGCTATACTCCTTGATAAGCATCCTCTGCATTTGGATGGACATAGGAACATGGGAAGTAAAGTAGGTCATTAAGCCTATCGAACTTGCCCTGCTATTCAATGTGATCATGGCCATTCAAAATTTTAATGCTGTTACCTATCCCATAACCCTTTACACCACTGGCAATCAGTAATATTTACATAAAACATTCTCAAGCCTATAGTTCAACGAGCAAATCTACACCCTAAATTCTCAAAGACTAAGCTTTCATAGACCTCTGTGGTAGAGAATTCCAAACATTCAGAAACTTCAGAGTAAAAAAAAGTTCCTTTTCTAGACCTAGGTGGTCTCTCATTTTTAAGCTTTGCTGCTTGGTTCTAGACTCCAAAACCAGGGGAAACATCTTACTTGCATTTCCTGTATCTATCCCTTCAGATATTTTGTAAATTTCACCTTTCATTCTTGGAAACACTAGTGAATACAGGTCCAGTTTGTCCAATCTCTCTTCATAGAAAATCCCACCAAAACTACTAAAAGAAGAAGAATCACCCTAATGTAGTATATCCTCCACTGTCCCCTTTGTGTGGTATATCCTGCAGTATCCCTGTTGAGTTGCATATCTTCTGATATTCCCCAACTGCATTATATTTTCTACTATCCTCTTTGGTGTCATATATATTCTAAAATTCTCCTATCACAGTGTGGTCTATCCTCTAAACTCCTATCTATTTAACACATACTCTAAAATCCCCATAACCTCTAGAATCTTCCTTGTGTTGTACCTCCTGTAATACCTCCTGACTACACTTCATTATTTACTTATCCCTCGTGTATATAACCTCTAATATCCCCCTAGTACATTTCATTATCCCTCAAATGGTATTCAAAGCGGTTCTCAGCTACAGTAAGGAGAGGTTGGAAGTTACAGCTTTCTTATTTTCTGAAGTGCCTTTTCATTAAAGATTTCCATTATTTCTTGCTCTTACTGCTGTGAATACTACAAAAAACCTAATTGTCGTAGAAAACTACTGCTGTCTTTCACTCTCAATATTTCTGTTCCTCGCTAACACTCAGCCGACCTGCTAGATTTCCCAGCAAATGGAATTGTGAGCTGTCTATAAACACTCCAGTTGTTTACCTCTCATGAGGCCTAGTTACATAGATTGACTGGGCTTCCTGCTGACTGATTTGTTTAAATGCTTTGTCCACTGCCTACCCAATCTCCACCACTAATTAAAAATCACCTCCATTCATTCACACCGCAATGCATGATGTGCATTGGGAATAGAAGGGCTTGAAGTTGACAAGTAATAAAACTGGAAATGATTATATAGCTAAAAAAGTTCAAAATCAGAATCAAGACACATTTCTTTACACCACTGGACCATCAAGCATTCAAGTGATTGCCTCATCACTGGACCATCAAAAATCTAACAATAATAGCACATCATTGAACAGGAAATGTATGTTCACTAAAATGTCATGGCCACAATGTTTGTAATCACCGGCAGCTCTGACTCTCTGCTTTCATGATAGTATTGTCGAGAAGAACATTAATCAGTGCAGTGCACTGCTGCTTTCTGAAGAGGTACAGGCACTACCAAATTCAAAATAATTTAACTGTGGCAAAAGTTAAAAATGTTACAAATGTTACAAAATGTTAAAAATGTTAAAAATGTTACAAAAGTTACAAATATTCAGTGACTTCTGTGACTTCAGACTATCATAATGCACTTCATAGAAGTGAAATACTTTTGCAGGGTGGTCTTTGCCATAATGTAGGGAAAATGATAGTCTGAAGTCACAGAAGTCACTGAATATTTGTTTTGTCATTTTTAAATTGTGCATGCAACAACGTTGTACAAATAGTAGTGAGATGGGCAATGAGCTAATCTGTTTTGGTGGAGTTTGTTGAGAGGTCGATATTGTCTATGTCTTCAAGTGGCGCTATGGGTTCTTTTACATCTTCTGAGTAGACATAGGAGCTTTGCTTAACATGTCATTCAGAAGACTGCACCACCATCATTTCACTTTCTCTTATTTCTGTGTGGCAGGGCCAGTTGAGGCTAAGGCCAAGAGGCTGCTTCTCTCTGTTCCCCCTGGGTGTAAACAGGCAGCAGTGGGTTTGTTCTCTCCCTTGCCTGATTTTCAATCCCTTCCTCACATTAATTTCCATTGAGACCATCCCTACAAGTCATGGGTTATGTGTGCTTCAGTTGTCAGAAAAACACAAAAAGTCCATTTGTGTTTTTAAAGCATTTCTCAAGCATACCAGTTTCATAACTCATTGAAAATCCGGTCATGGGAAATTAACTTTGGCTGAGGATACCTCAGCTGGACATTACCAGTGATCCAGGCACTGGCTTAATGTTTCATTCATAATCTGGTTTGCAGTTGACTGATCAAATTCTCAGTGATGAAAAATAATCCTTAAAAAGCATGCAGTGACTAATGCTGCAGAGAGAAACAAACCTTGGGAAAGGCAAGGATTAATTTTTTTCAAATATCAAGATAAATCATGTGCATAATTGCCCAAGAATTAAAAAAAATACCAGAATTGGAATTGATATTGTTTATATAACTAACCCATGGAATGTGACAAATAAGTGTGGGAAATTGGCATCGTTGGTTAAAATAACAAATGTTGGACCATGTGCAATAGGACACCCTGAAATGATCAATCATTCCTGATGTTTATTATTCTGAGATTTTACTTGCTTAGTAATTTGGAATTATCACTTCCTACGGATGTGCTAACAAACTGCACTGGCAATTCTTATACAAGATTACATGAAACAGAAAGGCTGCCAAAGGCTTTACAAGTCACTTGAGCAGAGCAAGCTACTGTAAATGTCGGGAGCACCCTGCCTTCTAAGTGTCTTCACCCTTCATTTGCTTTGCTCTTTCAAATCCAGACAGAACATTAATAAATATTTAATTGCATTATAGTGAATGTTTAAACTGCGAATGAAAATGGGGGAGGGGGTAACTTTGACCTGCTGATGAGAACTGGATGCAGTACACTTGTACGTACTGGTGCAGGTAGTCTGAGGGTTTGTATGAAATTGGGTCTTGGGCCTCACTAAAATCAGAATGGTGAGAAGCAGGCCCAATATGCATCCCCACGCACAGCAGATATGACTAGCATGATCAATCGTCAAGTCAACCTAGACCGGGGATTATGATGACTGGCGAATTGGGAGAGCTGTCATGCTCCTCCTGGCTTCACAGAATACATGCCATTCAAAAATTGTTCCTTTCACAACTTGGCTTTCATTGGCAGTCTCTGGAGCAGCTATACAATCTTGTACCCAATGCCTACTCTCCCTGTTTGGTAGCTAACTTTGCAAAGGGAGCCTTCATCTATCATTAGTCTGCTCATTTATAAATTTGTTTAGGCATTTCATTGGTCATTAGTTTAGAAATGGAAACATTGCCTGTGTAGATTGGGTACTGGCAATCCCAAAATTGATGCTTGGTTCTTGTATTCTGCCTGGCTGCCCAATACATACCTGGCCACTATACAATACCACACTACCTTGCCTCCAGATATTCCTTTCCATCTCAGTCAAAGGAGAGAAAATTCAGGTCGATGCGTTACTGCCTTTTTTATGACCTCCCATTGCCACTGACCCATATTAAAGTTAACCTCAAGTCTATCTCTTCATAATTTAAGATGAAAGGCTTTGGTTGATTTTGTGGCTCTTTCATTTTTGAGTTAATAATTTGCGCGTCCAAGCTCTACTCATTCGCTTGCCAAGATTTTACATGCAGTTAGGCTGACTGACCATTGCAATGCTGCAGATCAAGTGCTGGATTTTTAAAAAGTGTGTCCAATAGCTGAGGCATGAAACCAAATTCCTGTCTACTTATTCCAGTGGCTCCGGTCAGCATTAAGGATCCCATTGTCATGGTTTGAAAGGAGATCTGTTCATATCCCTAACGTGGTCTTGCTCAGTGAAAAAAAACTTCATGTGTTTGAATTCCTAGTAATGGATACTGAATTTTAAAATTATTCACTGTTGTGATTAGAATGTTTCTGAGCAACACAGTAAGGTGAGACAGAAATGTAAGCTTTTCTCTTTGGTTTTGTTTTCCATCAATAAGGCAGTTCACTCTTGCTTGCATGAAAGTAAGTTCTGCTCCTTAGTGCAATGACAGATCATACACAATTGATGCTGATTCACGTTCACTGTATCTCCCTCGATATATGTGACAATAAATCATTCATTCAAATCATTCAATATGCTGTGCACTTCATCGCTGCACAAAACAGCAGGTCTGTACAAGCAGACAAAATGCAGAACACTCAAATGGACACAATTTGCAGTCCAGCTTAAGAAAGGCATAAAATCAAAAGAGTCAGGAAAATGAAAACAATATCATTTCACCATCTCACTGTTGTATTAGGCAAGGGCAGAACTGAAAATAGCGAGAACTGTTTCAGATAAATTTTTATTGATCAGGAGAGTACTTCAATGAAACAAAAAATACCAAATTGTTCCCTTTTATTGTGTACAATTTTACATATTTACAATATATTTATATTAAGGATTGGATCAACGGCATCCATCTTTGTAACCTCTCTG
Organism: Chiloscyllium plagiosum; assembly: GCF_004010195.1. Classification (NCBI taxonomy): domain Eukaryota; kingdom Metazoa; phylum Chordata; class Chondrichthyes; order Orectolobiformes; family Hemiscylliidae; genus Chiloscyllium; species Chiloscyllium plagiosum. The sequence continues at coordinate 21,466,717 of NC_057740.1, read as the reverse complement.
AGAGAAAGTACATTTCTGGACGACCAAGTGTTCCTATCATTGTAAAGTTGAACAATTAACTAACTAAACTGTTACCTTATACAATATGAATGTAATTTAGTGGCTGTGCCATGTCCATCCAAAACCGAAAATATTGTTGGATTGTCTGAAGAGTAATGTGTAGGGGATTCTCCTCAATAATAATGCTTAACAAGACCTGGTGTTACATTTGGATCAGTAGCATTGCTGGAGACAGCATTAGGGAGGTTGGTGGATCTACGAGTGGGACTCATGATGGCGATAGCCATTCTTTGCATGGCTATCTCAGTGCCCCATAGTGGGAAGGCAACTTGCACCAGGTTCCTCTACATGTTCCTGATGTGTCTGAACTGGTCCTATCATGATGTCACTCAGTCCCAGCAGTTGATTTAATGTTCTATTTGCAAATTTAAATCATCCAGTTTTATTCAAAGTTCTGTCACTCACTGATTACTCACCAAAATTAATGCTGGGAGGGGGTGCTCAGTATTAGTGTTCTGTAAACAGCCAGACAACAACTTACAATATCTGACTTAGTTCTGCTTTGGCTGAGCATCAAGTGCTGCATTTTGAGATCTCAGAGGATGCAGGAACTGCTGCCTAAGTGAAAGGGGCTGTAGTTGTCTCTTCATTTGCAGCATGGAGCTGTTTCGAGGGGGAAGCTCTGTAATGAGTTAGGAGTGTGAGGGTGCTACATAGAAGACTCTGCCCTCCAATGATTGGGTAGAAGCAGTTTTCATATTGCACCTGTCCCAGGAGGTTCAATAGGGGATGGTCACAGACTGGGTCACCTTGTACAACCCGATCTGGAGTGTCCAACCAGGGTGGGCTGAGTCCTGTGAGTGGCAATGAAGGTCACTGGTGCTTTAACCACTTAAGTGCTCTGGTCCTTCCAGATGGGAGCCTCTCGAACACATCTCACTAAACTGTTCATCAGTGTAATTGGGAAAGCTTACTATGATCATCAGCCAGAACAGAACGACACCTTCTCATTCAGGAAGGTCAAGGGAAGGATGAAAAACATGAAAAGTTACATGGCTTTGTCAGAATGGTGGGGTTCTGGAAGATATTTGGAGCTACTGTTGACACTCATACAACTCGATTGTCGATTTTAGGAGCTGCAGGGATTACCATTCGATCCATGTGCAGCTGGTATGTGACATGCCAAGTATATCATATTGGCGAATGCTCTGTAAGCTAGCAGCTGCTATGATACTGATCCTGCACCAGTCAGCTCTACCCGCCATCTTCTACTGAAGCCAGAAAATCGCTGTTTGGAGACAACGGTGACCCTTTCTACATGTGACAGAAGACCATGCCGTTCTCCAGCTCACCACACAGGGAGAGTGTATGGAAGCCACAAATTAACTCATAACATCATTGGGCAGCCAACTGGACAGCTGCTAGAAAATGCTCACGACTGAAACCACTCAGGGAGAGCCCTACTGGATATTCCAGAACATGATTCAAAGTTTTTGATGGTGTGCTGCAATCCCCATCACATTGTGATGACCTCAGTGCAGCCATTGCTTCAAGGCATCTGGAGGTCATCTTGAGAGGAGGGTGAGGAGAAGGAGGATGAATGGGAAGCAAGGAAGAGATGCCCTGAACCCCTATGACTTGGCCAGGCTGTCAGAGAATGCAGCATCAGATTCTGTTTGCAATGACATAAAAATAGAGAGTGCTGAAAATTCTTAGCACGCCAGGCAGTAACTGGGAAGCAAAACACTATTATAGCTTTCAGGTCAGTGATGTTTTAATAGAATAGGCCTACCTGCGGATTTCACTTTGTGCCAGATATCAGGCTGAGGGGGAGGATCACACAATTTCTAACTCATTAACTGAGGAGAGTCGGAATCATTTAGAAGATTTGTAATTCCAAACCGATTGAGATGACCCACCACAGTGCCAACTACATCAAATTTGATATCTCATTGTTAAAATTCAAAGAGACAGCAACGGATGGGAGGGTGTTATGATATTAATGATTGCAACATTTCCTCGGTTCACGGATAATCATTGCAAGATATTTTACTGTCATGATGTTATGCCTTTAAGACGAGGAGTCCCAAAAATAGGTTCCCTGTGCTGTTATATTAGTCATCTGGAAACTACAATATAAAATGTCGAGATCACATTTCAAGCCTGATGCTGGTGTAGAGCAGGAAAGTGATGTCATTTTTTTTTGCAACAAGATATTTTAATGAACTGAGGTCCAATGCTTTCATCCTGCTGACTTCAGCAAAATACAATCATTAGCCAAGTTCCACATGAACGTTAGTAAAATTGGCTCAAAGTTACGTTTAATTATTACTTTCATTGCAGACCTTTTAATTTATATTGATTCTGGTTTGAAAGGACTAGCATAACTGAGTCCTACATGTCTTACACCATGTCTGCTTGCAATATGAATATAATCACTGTCTTCAATTTATTTGATAACAAATAAAATATTACATCCTTTTACAGTCCTGCAAATAACATTTTTTCTCAAGCAGATACATAATTATGCCTATAATTTTGTAATTCTTGTGAATGACAATATGGTTGCAATGTTTTGATCTGAAACATTTAATGTAAAATATAATGTTAGAAAATAAACTCTTAATACTGCCTTCTTCTTCTTTTTGGCTTTCCAGTGTGTATCAATCTCTGTAATGTGCTGGAGGGGTACAAAATCCACAACTGCCCTACCGAGGCACAGTGTACAATGCTTTAGAAGCAGTGCACGCCTTGTGATTGAGGTCAATGACAATGGTGAACAGATTACTCAATTTGTTCAATGTAGGTAACTGCCAATGAAAAGGATAGCCAATCCACACAGTGTGAGCTGTATCTGCTGCTGTTTCACATATGACACCAATGTTATTTATTAACCCTAATCCTCACTTGCTTAGGCTGTAAACTTCCTAGCATCGGAAACTGAAAGATTATCAGGATTAAAGATATGAAGCTGGGTGATGGAAAACATTTTTGTTTATTATCCTGTAAAGGAAATTTAATGAAGGTGCACTGTTTAATCAGTCACTGTGGGTCAGGCAGAGATTGAGGTCAGGTTATATAAATTAACAATAAAACCTTCCGAGCTGAAATGTAAACATAAACACTTGTAAAATTTAACAGAGGCTGCAAAAATATTGACAGTCTCCTGTCATGTTCAAAGTAAATTTAAGAACAGTTTAAATGGAAGAAGCTAACACAATTTGCATCAATACCTGAGCTTGACTAAACAATCGGAATTGTCGAGGGAATTCTTCAAAGGTTTGGTAAAGGTGAGGAGGCCTATCACCAATTATCACCATTATCCCCACCTTCACCCCCAAACATTAGTGCTTCCAGACAAAGAATCCTCTGGTGCATTCATTGTGGCACCAATCTCTTAAATCGAGATTTCACTTCGAATCTACTCAGAGGTGGGCGGCACAGTGGCACAGTGGTTAGCACTGCTGCCTCACAGCGCCAGAGACCCGGGTTCAGTTCCCGCCTCAGGCGACTGACTGTGTGGAGTTTGCACATTCTCCCCGTGTCTCCGTGGGTTTCCTCCGGGTGCTCCGGTTTCCTCCCACAGTCCAAAGATGTGCAGGTCAGGTGAATTGGCCATGCTAAATTGCCCGTAGTGTTAGGTAAGGGGTAAATATAGGGGTATGAGTGGATTACGCTTCAGCGGGTCGGTGTGGACTTGTTGGGCCGAAGGGCCTGTTTCCACACTGTAAGTAATCTAATCTAATTAGCAAAAAAAAAGATCCATTCCAAATCCATGATTCTACTTGTATCCTGCTTCCTGACATCGATGCAACGTCACTAGTGTGAACTTGTACGTGCAGTTAGCAGGTGGATATCTCTCAAATTCTGAGGGGAGGAGCATTTACAGAAATCCATGGAGGTGTCTATCAGACAAGGGAGTCCTGACGTAGTAAGTCAATGCAGCCTCCCAGACCATTCTAAGGATTGGTCACAGTCAGGCGTCCAGTCAGGGTGATCTCAGTCAGTAATGTTTGTAGTTTGGGGAGTGTGTCACAGTCTGTGAGTACACAGCATCCAGTTCAGGTGATGGGGATAACATTGTCGGGGAGTTGTACAGCCCCCACTAAGGACACGTGGCCAGGAGCTGTCTGGTTAGGGTCACTCAAGGGGGTGGGGGGATGTGGAAAAACAAAGAGGTGAGTTGTTGCTATGGGAAACAGACTTGGGGACCTGTGCTTCGGGATGGGATCTTCAAGTTGGGAGGAATTGAGAAACAGGCTACTAGACTAGATGGGATTCAGGTTCTTAAGGAGGAGGTGTTAGAGATCCTGGAAAGTGTGAAAATAGATAAATCCCCTGTGCCAGATGGATTTATCCTAGGATTCTCTGAGAAGCCAGGGAGGAGATTGCTAAGCCTTTCGCTTTGACCATTATGTTGTCATTGTCTACAGAAATAGTACCTGAAGACTGAAGGATAGCAAATGTTTGTTCCCTAGTTCAAGAAGGGGAGTAGAGACAATCCTAGTAATTATAGACCAGTGAGCCTTATTTCAGTTGTGGGTAAAATGTTGGAAAAGGTTATAGGAGATACGATTTATAATTATCTGGAAAGGAATAAGTTAGTTAGGGATAGTCTACACAGTTTTGTAGGTTGTGCCCCACAAATCCTACTGTGTTCTTTGAGAAGGTGACCAAACAGGTCGATGAGGGTAAAGCCATTGATGTGGTGTATATGGATTTCAGAAAGGCTTTTGATAAGGTTCACCATGGTAGGCTACTGTACAAATACGGAGGTATGGGATTGAGGGCGATTTAGCTGTTTGGATCAGAAATTGGCTAGCTGAAAGAAGACGGAGGGTGGTGCACTGCAAGGATCTGTTTTGGGGACACTGCTGTTTGTCATTTTTATAAACGACCTAGATGATGGCGTAGAAGGGTTAGGAAATTTGTGGACGACACTAAGGTCGGTACAGATGTGGATAGTGCCGAAGGATGTTGTAGATTACAGAGGGACATAGAGAAGCTGCAAAGCTGGGCTGAGAGGTGGCAAATGGAGTTTAATGCAGAAAAGTGTGAGGTGATTCACTTTGGAAGGAGTAACAGGAATACAGAGTACATGGTAAGATTCTTGGTGGTGTCGATGAGCAGAGAGATCTCGTTGTCTATGTGCATAGATCCCTCAAAGTTGCCACCCAGGTTGATAGGGCTATTAAGAAGGCATATGGTATGTTAGCTTTTATTAGTAGATGGATCAAGTTTCAGAACCAGGAGGTCATGTTGTGGCTGTGCAAAACTCTGATGTGGCCGCACTTGGGAGTATTGTGTGCAGTTCTGGTCACCACTTATAGGAAGGAAGTTAGGAAAGTGTTCAGAGCAGATTTATTCGGATGTTGCCTCGTATGGAGGGACGGTCTTAGAGGAAAGTTTGAGGGACTTGAAGCTGTTTTCAATAACAAGAGACAAGAAGGTTGAGAGGTGACTTAATTGAGACATATAAGATAATCAGTAGGTTACATAAGGTGGGCAGTGAGAGCCTTTTTCCTCAGATGGTGATGGCTAGCAGAAGGGGGCATAGCTTCAAATTGAGGAGTGACAGATATAGGACAGCCTTCTGGGACAGGTTGTTTCTTTACTCAGAGAGTGGTAGGGGAGTGGAACGCACTGCCTGCAACAGTTGTAAACTTGCCAACTTTATGGGCATTTAATTGGTCATTGGATAGGCATATGGACAAGATTGGAATAGTGCAGGATAGATGGGCTTCAGATTGGTTTCACAGGGCTGAAGGGCCTGTACTGCGCTGTAATATTCTATGTTTCAATGAGGCTCTTCAGTCTCTCGAAATGTGGCACCTTCTAACTTATTTCTCTTGGTTCCCTCATGTTCTCTGAATCAACTTCAGTGGTACAGTCTAATTTATCTCAGTTTGTGAAGAAAAAAACTGATAGATGAGATGAAAGTGTGAGTCATCATTGGCCCCTATATTTGTGGGAGAGTAGGATTGTTGTGAAATTAATCCCCACCACAGCTCACCATGGTGTAAAATCCGTCAGATAGATTTGCCACTACCAAATTTGCTCATCTATCAGTTTGACTATAAGAAGAAATTGGTATAACAACTCTACTGGAAAACTGAACAGAATAATAGATTATTTAACTACAAAACAGTAAATAATCCAATGCAGTAATATCCCATAAGCACATCATTGGCAAATGCATATTCAGTAAAATAGCATGTCTCACATCTAATTCTCCAGTTCAGGAGGAAAAACATCAGGAGAAAACTCTGAGAGACAGAGTAGCACAGGAAGATAGACAATAGACAATAGGTGCAGGAGTAGGCCATTCTGCCCTTCGAGCCAGCACCACCATTCATCATGATCATGATCATCCTCAATCAGTATCCTGTTCCTGCCTTATCCCCATAACCCTTGATTCCTTAAGAGCTCTATGCAACTCTTTCTGGAAAGTATCCAGAGACTTGGCCTCCACAGCCTTCTGGGGCAGAGCATTCCATACACCCACCACTCTCTGGGTGAAGAAGTTTCTCCTCAACTCTGTTCTAAGTGGCCTACCCCTTATTTTTAAACTGTGTCCTCTGGTTCGGGACTCACCCATCAGTGGAAACATGCTTCCTGCCTCCAGAGTGTCCAATCCTTTAATAATCTTATACGTCTCAATCAGATCCCCTCTCAGCCTTCTAAACTCCAGGGTATACAAGCCCAGTCACTCCAACGTTTCAGCGTAAGATAGTCCTGCCATTCCGGGAATTGACCTCGTGAACCTACGCTGCACTCCCTCAATAGCCAGAATGTCTTTCCTCAAATTTGGAGACCAAAACAGTGCACAATATTCCAGATGTGGTCTCACCAGGGCCCTGTACAGCTGCAGAAGACATGTTTGCTTCTATACTCAATTCCTCTTGTTATGAAGGCCAGCATGCTATTAGCTTTCTTCATTGCCTGCTGTACCTGCATGCTTGCTTTCATTGACTGATGTACAAGACTGAAGGGGAAAGTGAGGACTGCAGATGCTGGAGATCAGAGCTGAAAATGTGTTGCTGGAAAAGCACAGCAAGTCAGGCAGCATCCAAGGCACAGGAAAATCGACGTTTCGGGGATTCCTGAAGAAGGGCTCATGCCCGAAACGTCGATTCTCCTGTTCCTTGGATGCTGCCTGACCTGCTGTGCTTTTCCAGCAACACATTTTCAGCTCTGATGTACAAGAACACCTAGATCTCGTTGTACTGCCTCTTTACCTAACTTGATTCCATTTAGGTAGTAATCTTCCTTCCTGTTCTTGCCACCAAAGTGGATAACCACACATTCATCCACATTAAACTGCATCTGCCACACATCCGTCCACTCATCTAGCCTGTCCAGGTCACCCTGTATTCTCCTAACATCCTCCTCACATTTCACCCTGCCACCCAGCTTTGTGTCATTAGCAAATTTGCTAATATTACTTTTAATACCTTCATCTATATCATTAATGTACCTTGTAAAAAGCTGCGGTCCCAGCAGTGTTCCCTGCGGTACCCCACTGGTCACTGCCTGCCATTCCGAAAGGGAGCCGTTTATCACTACTCTTTGTTTCCTGTCAGCCAACCAATTTGCAATTCATTTTGCCCCTAATACCATGTGCCCTGATTTTGCTCATTAACCTCCTATGTGGGACTTTATCAAAGGCTTTCTGAAAGTCCAGGTATACTACATCCACTGGATCTCCCTTGTCCATCTTCAGAGTTACATCCTCAAAAAATTCCAGAAGATTAGTCAAGCATGATTTCCCCTTCATAAATCCATGCTGACTCTGACCTATCCTGTTACTGCTATCCAGATGTGTTGTAATTTCGTCCTTTATAATTGACTCCAGCACTTTTCCCACCGCTGAGGTCAGACTAACTGGTCTATAATTCTCTGTTTTCACTCTCTCTCCTTTCTTAAAAAGTGGGACAACATTAGCCACCCTCCAATCCACAGGTACTGATCTTGAATCTATAGAATATTGGAAAATAATCACCAATGCATCCACAATTTCTAGAGCCACCTCCTTCAGTACCCTGGGATGTAGACCATCAGGTCCCGGGGACTTATCAGCCTTCAGACCTAACAGACTCTCCAATACCATTTCCTGCCTAATATAAATTCCCTGCAGTTCAGGTCCTTCAGCCACTATTACATCTGGGAGATTGCTCGTGTCTTCCCCAGTGAAGACAGATCTAAAGTACCAATTCAACTCTTCTGCCATTTCTTTGTTCCCCATAATAAATTCACCTGTTTCTGTCTTCAAGGGCCCAATTTTAGTGTTAACCATTTTTTAAATTTTCACATACCTAAAAAAGTCTTTACTATCCTCCTTTATATTTTTGGCCAGTTTACCTTCGTACCTTATTTTTTCTTTGCGTATTTCCTTTTTAGCAATCCTCTGTTGTTCTTTAAAAGCTTCCCAGTCCTCCGATTTCCCACTTATCTTTGCTATGTTATACTTTTTCCCTTTTGTCTTTATATGGTCCTTAACTTCCCTTGTCAACCACGGCCACCCCGGCCTCCCATTAGGATTTTTCTTCCTTTTTGGAATGAACTGATCCTGCATCTTCTGCATTACACCCAGAAATACCTGCCATTGTTGCTCCACTGCCATCCCTGCTAGGGTATTGCACCATTGAACTTTGGCCAGCTCCTCCCTCATAGCTCCATAGTTCCCCTTATTCAACTGAAATATTGTCACTTCCGATTCTACCCTCTCCCTTTCAAACTGCAGATTAAAGCTTACTGTATTGTGGTCACTACCTCCTAATGGCTCCTTTACTTCGAGGTCCCTGATCAAATCTGGTTCATTGCAGAACACCAGATCCAGAATTGCCTTTTCCCTGGTAGGCTCTAGCACAAGCTGTTCTAAGAATCCATCTCGGAGGCACTCCACAAACCCCCTTTCTTGGGGTCCAGTACCATCCTGATTCTCCCAGTCTACCTGCATGTTGAAATCCCCCATAACAACTGTAGTAATATCTTTGCGACAGGCCAATTTCAGCTCCTTATTCAACTTACACACTACATCCAGGCTACTGTTTGGGGACCTGTGGATAACTCCCATTAGGGTCTTTCTACCCTTAGAATTTCTCAGCTCTATCTATACTGACTCTACATCCCCTGATTCTAGGTCCCCCCGTGCAAGGGACTGAATATTATTCCTTACCAACAGGGCCACCCCACTCCCTCTGCCAGTCAGTCTGTCCTTACAATAGCACGTATAGCCTTGAATATTCATTTCCCAGGCCCTGTCCATTTGAAGCCATGTACAACAGCTTTGAAACCCAGCTTCAAGACCCCAGCAACTGCTATTGAAAAACTAAAATCCTGGTTCTGGGGGAGCTTGATCCCATCCATTCAGGCTCCTTCTGTTGTACCAACTTCAAAAAAATCCCAAGGCCGAATTATGATCAGCTCGGCACCTCTCCCTTAAAACCCTTCTTCAAAATGGGACAAAATGCACCTCTTAAAGCCATAGTATCATCACAAGGGTTCCCAGCTGACAAATGAGGTGCTCTTCTGTCAGTGCTGAGCTTTGCTGGAGCACTGCAGCAAGCTCATGACAGAGATATTGGTTATGGATCACGATGGTGTGTTGAAGTGGCAGGCAACTGGAAGCTCAGGGTCTTGTTTTGGATAGATCAGAGGTGTTCTGTGAAGCGGTCACCCAGTCTATGCCTTGTTTCCCCAATGTAGAGGAGGCCACATTGTGAGGAGTGAATGCAGTAGACTAGATTGAGTGAAGTGCAGATAAAGGTATGTTTGTGCCCTTGGACACTGAGGAGGGAGGAAGTGAATCGGGCAGGTGCTGCAAGGTCCAAAACTGTTCTCTTACCCAAGTCCATGTAACAGGAGGAGGGAGTGCATGGAACTCATGGTAAACAATCCTGGAATTGTATGTAGGAACTCAGAGATAGCTTCAGCCTGATCTCACCTTCCTCCACTATCATTCCCTTAGTCTTCCATGTCATTATTATTCATAGCTTCACTTCAATGCTGCTTGCATTCCTCACCAACCCCTTACTATTGCATTCCGAATTCACTCACATGTCTCAGCAAAGGGGAAGAAGCTAGGAATGGATGAATATTACCATTTAGGAGGGAGGAATCTGGAGACAGGTTGCAGCCTTCTGCCTGTGTGGAATATCAGGCACATCTTCCCCTGCTACTCTGTCCCTCAGAGTTTTCGCCTGATGTTTTTCCTCCTGAACCAAAGAATTGGATGTGAGACATTCTACTTTACTGAATATGCCTTTGCCAAGCGTGTGTTATGGGATATTACTACATTGTATTAGTTACTGTTTAGTAGTTAAATAATCTGTTATTCTGTTTAGTTTTCCAGTAGAGTTGTTATTCTAATTTCTTCTTGTAGTTGAACTGATAGATGAGCAAATTTGGTAGTGGCAAATCTATCTGACGGATTTTACACCATGGTGAGCTGTGGTGGGGATTAATTTCACAACAACCCTACTCTCCCACAAATATAGGGGCCAATGATGACTCACACTTTCATCTCATCTATCAGTTTTTTTCTTCACAAACTGAGATAAATTAGACTGTACCACTGAAGTTGATTCAGAGAACATGAGGGAACCAAGAGAAATGAGTTAGAAGGTGCCACATTTCGAGAGACTGAAGAGCCTCATAGAAACATAGAATATTACAGGGAGGATGTGATCGGTACCTATGTAGCATGTCCTGAGATTTTGGCGCCTGGTGTTGGACATAGAGATACTTTGGAGCGAGCAGCAATCTCAAGCTGTCAGTAATCCACACTGACTTCCACGTCAACAATTCTCAGCATCTAGCTTGCTCACAGTGGGTGGTAGGACAGGAAGCTGCATATTAATTAACTAAGTGGGACCTTTCAAAGGTTGTCACAGTGTTCTGTTCTGCCATATTGCTGCTCAGGCCATGAAGATAAAATCACCATTCAACCATTACACTATAACATCACCTGTCAGCTGATCCTGATCCTGGAGACGTCCAGTCACAGTACAAAAGAAACTGTGTAAGATCAAGGGAACCCAAACACAAGAAAACAACAGTACTTCAATTACCTCAAATGTAAAACTTGTCTTCTTCAAGATTCAGTGAAATGAATCAACCATTGGGTAAGGTCCAACTCCCTAAAGTCACAGCAGGCTGTTAATTCCTGAGCCACTTGTAAATCTGTAATAAATTTACTTGAAATTTGGCCACCACAGATTAAAAACAGAGTAATACACTACTTATTGCAACCAATTAGTGGCAGTAAAATCAGATCCACACTCAATTGAAAGTGAGAAGTTAAGGCCTCCACACATATATAAGGCAGAGCATTTATGGAGATGCTGAATGAGGAACTCTGCAATGCCAGGGCAGCAGAGGTCCTGCTGTTGCATTTTATCTGTACATCACTGTTATCATCTTGTAAACTCCCACCTTGTCTTGTGGTAAAGTAACATCTCTACCTCTGAGGCAGAGGCTCTGGATCAACATCCCACTTCAGGACTTGATAGTCAAAAAAGATGCATCATAACTTGGCCAAGGGCAGGTGATAATGGAGGGAGCTATTCTCCACCAGCTCATGTGATAGAAAATGGTTGGAATCTCCAGCTTCAGGCTATAATATCCACGTACAGTAAAATGATTTTGGAGCAAACGCGTGTGTTGGTTTCAGTCAGGGGTTGGGTGACTGGTGCCACAAACATAAAGTTTGATCCCTGTCCCCATCCCGAGATGGATTCAGGACCTGCTTCCTGACCCTATTCATGGGAAAGGTCACGGCACTATGGCACAGAGGCTACAAGAAAGATGGCCGCTGTCCCCCTTCTCTCCAGGTCATTAAATAAAGGGACAATGATCTTACAAGGAGCGGCAAATGTGAACAAGTAGATATGCTTGCAAATACTCACTTCATCAATCCAACTCATTGGTACATTGGTCCTATATTGGGGTAGTCAGTGAGGTGGAGAACTCCACAATGAGAAGCAGCAGATACTGGAGCAGTGACCTTTCTGTAATTTTGTTATGCAGTCAGATATGAGAACTTCAGAAGCCCAGCAAGAAAAACTGCAGGTTCTAGTCTCTGCTTCCAGCCTCCAACAGTCTGCTCTTGATAATGTGGCCGTGTCCTGTGACATTGCATCTGACCCTCATCGATTTGGGAGCAAGTTGGAGATTAAATGGCCAACCATACACACATGCAATCCAACTTGCACAAATTTATGGATCAAGTGGATTGAGGCTTTTTATCTTGTTGTCTGCGCTTCCTCAGACTACTGCAATCAATGAGCAACAGCCACATGGGAGTGGAAAAGGCATGATGGGAGCAATACATGTCAACTGCTTTCAGGATGCCAGCACACTTACCTTCCGGCTGGTCTCACCCCATGTTACCCTGGTGCCAGCAATCTGCTGGACTAAGCATGCAGTGCATGAATTTCAGCAGTCTCCAGTCAGTCCCTCACAGGCACAAATGCCCAGGACAGAATAGTTATAACCATCTTAGAGTCCTGAGGTAGGGAACAGCAGAATTCCAACTGCTTTGTTCAGTCATCATAGGAATAAAGTAGTAAGCCTTCCTCAAAGAAGAACAGTATTGATTGATTGTTAGGATGAGAAATGATTGGCAGGTAATATGTTTGGTATTAATCACCTTTATTACATTTTGGCTTTGATCCAGTTTAATAGCAGCTTCTGGATCTGTATTGAAAGACTACCATTGACACAGAAGCTGTTCAAATGGTTCTAAGGTTCTTTATTGCAGGAAGAAAAGTGTCAAACAGGGCTGTGTTTAAGTTCTCAGATTGGGTGCAATAAAGTTAATGGAGTTGCTGATCCCTCATATTTAATGCTGCAAGTTGTTTATTCTTTGCTGCTGCTCGTGATCCTGATGTCATTCTCTGCAGGAGGGTGTCTGATGTTATTTTAATCAGTCCAGGAGTTAAATGCCCCATGCCTCACACTGACTTTCCTTTTGTGGGGGTGCTTTCCTTAACCTGTAAATTGATGCCTATTCTGAATGTGCAGCTCAGTAGAAATCCATGTTGACATATTCTTACCAAAATCCCCCATTTATTCATCTTAAGTGTTGTTCTGTCTGCTTCTTATCATTGGCTGTTTGCTCCAGCTGATAACTGATTTATGTGAACAATGGCAAGAAGCATTCGCAAGCAAAACCATTCTACTCTTGTTCCCTGGAAGGTGAAAGATATTCATATTATTCACATCTTAGTGCAAGAAAACTTTCTTAACATCTAAAGCCTGAGACATGTATTGGGTATTGCAGAGTACTGCCTCTGTATTTCAGTTGTCCAATTTTTGCTGCTTTGAGCTTTTTCTTAGCTCTAAATATTCCTTCCCCCAATCTTTGCAGGGTTTTAAAATTAAAATTCTCTATATTGTTTCCTATTCTAGTTAATTTTATCCAAGATTCATGGAACTCTAACTCCTTCAGCTGTCTTTTTGTAAAATCCGCTTTGAGATCCAATTTTGGTGTCACCTGATCACAATGCTCCACTTCTCCTTCTTGTCACTTTTCAACCTGAGTGGTCCAAAAGTTTTCAAGAGCCTATGAAAATAAGTTAAAGGTTTCACTGGTAGACTATTTCCTTACATAGTTGCTCAGGAAAGAAACACATCCTCTGCAAAAATGAAGTTCTGAGAAATGCAGAGTGCTCACAACACTTCCCATGATGAAAAGCTTCAAAGATAACACCAGAGTCAGAACTGTAGCATAGCTTGTTTATTTTTTTTTAACTTTTTTTGCATAGGGAAACATATTCACTTCCAGTAATTGTATGTAGTATGAGCAGCTGCTAACAGTAATGGCTGAATACAATTATAATCAAATGTCAAGCTGAGTTCACACCAGTTTAAAACGAGTGGTGATTTAGTTACGTATATACTGTACATCTGTGTACAAAAGCAGCAGGAAAGATGCTAGTCTTTGTACAAGTGTCCCTTTACATAATTAGCTAAAAATCAAAAGACAAGTACAATCAAAATAAATGATTATTTTTAGTTGTTGGAGTAGAACTGTGATTATGAAAGGTTTTATTTTGTCAGAAGTTTGCTTCAAGCAACTAAAGAGCCACAAGTTTGTCCTGGTGTGTAGTGTGTGTATGTCTGTGCAGCAAGCAAGCGGTTAACTACTGTGGTAACTACCGTAATATTCTAAAATATAATGAAAAACCCTCAGAAATAACACGGTGTCAACGTGTTCTCAGAGAAATATTCTCTTCCCAGAATATGTGCGATGTAATACATATGGAATTACAACAGTGATGTTCAAAGGACATTTGTCATAGAGCCTGTGCAACAAAGACTTTAAAAAAATGACAAACTGTGAAAACCAGGTCTTGCAAAGCAAAATTGAATCCAGCAGTCGATTATCAGGCACTGCATTTATTAAAAATGTTTTTGGTACTTTTCTGCTGGCTTGTTAAAATTGTTAGAAACAACTGCAGAGAATAATGCAACTGCTTATCAGATCATTGCCCTCTATACAACTATGATCAGCATCAAAGCTCAGATTTAGAAAAAAAAGAGGAAGATTAATTTATTCCTCCTTCTTTGCTGCTGTCATGCTAATCAACAGGTTACTCCCTATGGGCTATATGCAGAAAATATGCTGCATCGATGGATCTTTTGCCTATTTTCCTGCTATTTCTTCAGTAAAATTCAGTGCAGATGGATCAAAGCACGCGAAGCATAACCTTGCTTACATGGAGCTGCCTCATTTGGGTTCTGTAGATGGATTAAGGCTTTGAAACATATTTCCTTTGGTTACTGGCTTGCAATAAAATACAATAGTCATAGAGTCATACAGCATGGAAACAGACCCTTCGGTTCAACTAGGCCATGCCAACCATGTTCCTAAACTAAACCTGCCCCACCTGTCTGTGTTTGGCCCATATCCCTCCAAACCTGTCCTACACTTGTACTTATCCAAATGTCTTTTAAATGTTGTAGCTGTACCTTAGGTTTATGATAGTGCACTGACTGAATTTTTATTTCTTCAAAATGAGCTTCACAATATTGAAATAATTAATATTTGTGTATACGCTTCTGTGCAGAAATAATCTTTCGAACATGCACCTCCACGAGATTGTATTGCAAGAACAAACAGATCTAGAATACTGGAAATACAATATACAATTTAAAGGAACAGTATTAATTATTAAATGTAATCAAAACTTTCTAATTTTTAAAAAGAAATCGCCTGACAAACTTGTGGTACAGAGTAAACAAATGTTACCCAGGAATTCAATAAGTATAAGATGATACGCTGTTTGTACAGGAGTCTTGAATTGTGCTGAGCAAATCCTATCATCAACATTCTTCAATGTTTAACAAAATGATTTTCAAAGAAGGCCTGGGTGTGAAATTATCTTCAGTTCACAATGTTGTGAAAAAGAAGAATTAACCAATTTGCTTTGTATGAAATTTTTAATCATTGAATTCCGAGGACATTTGTTGCATTGCTGGGATATTTAACTGTTTCCATTAGTTTAATGGGATCAATGCTAGATCAATTATTTTTATTCCTGGCTGGCAGACTTCCCCATTTTTTTTAACTGTACATTGTTGTATAGGAGCACAAGTGAACTACAGTGCTTCTTTTCCTACCTAACTCTCCTGGCCTCCTCCTTTGCAGAGCTTAGCGCACACTAACAACAGTTAGTTTTGGGCTTTGGACTCTGAGAACTGAACTTTCCAATTAGAGAGATCCAGAATTTGGGACTGTATTCCTGACATTATGCGTACAGAGTTTGAATCAGTTAAGCACTGGAAAGTATTTGATTTTGTAAAATATAAAATAATCTAACAATAGTTAATAATCTTAATGTCTAAAAAATGTAGATAGGGGTACAGTTAATAAAAGCAGGTTTTAGGAATAACATTATCTTGGTGGAGGTAACCTTAAAAGTTTAAAATGTACAGGGATGAATACTGGGCTCTGCAAAGTCCACATCACACAGAACCCAATTAACATTCACCTACCATGTAAACAAGGCTGAGGCTTTCTCAGCCTGATTGTCAGAGATGGAAAACTGAATTTCCAAATCAGCCTGAAAGATGCTTTGTGCATTAGCACATCAACAAGAACATTCACAAACTTTCTTGCAATTCAGAGTTTTGCACAGTCTGACTAAAATGCCTTTATAATGACAGTCAGTCAGGTGTCTCTTTAGCTGTCCTTGAGAACTCATGCGTTTCCTTTTCACTTACTGTCTTTCAAAGAGATTTCCAGAGACCCAGTTACAGATGTTTAGATGAGCTGCGTATGTGAAACAACAATACCAGTATATCTACTGCTTTCTACAAAATGTAATCTGGCTGCTTAACGTGTGTCATTGCGCATTGCTGCAAAGGAGCTGCACAACAGAAAAAAAATGGAAATTGTGATGGAATTTGCATATTCCCTTCAGGCTAACTGAAGCAACTGGCACATTTTGCAGGGGGTTAGATAAAACCTTAGAAAAAATATATCTGTGGTGTAGACCTAAGAATGGTGTTGGCTTTACTAACGCTGTGACTAATGGCAATGTCAATGGCAGCTTGTTCCGTTTCAGTCCCTGCCTCGAGTTATTGCAGAAACGGAAAAGGTGAAAGATGTGGAACAGTGCAAATTTGTCCAGGGTTTGAGAAGGGAAATAAATTTTGTCAGTTCCTGATTGGATGTCTTGACATCTAGTGCATGCTATCTTACAGCACAAGTTTTGCAGACCTTTACTGTGCAGACTGAATGGTGAGTTGAGCTGTTTGGATGCGTACACCCACTTTATCCTTGAGAGCATCACATCAGTGAAATCAAAACAGTAGTTGTTAGGGGACACCAATCACCTAGATCAGCAGTGCTCTTTGTTAGAGCAGGTTGTTTTAACACCCAGTGTTTGACAAAGCTCAGAATTTATTAGTATCTTTTGGAGGTTAAACTTTAAGAATCTTGGGGTTTCCCTTGATGAAAATTTTAGTTAGAAACTTCATTGAAAAAAAATTATTAATCACAGTGAACAAGACTGTATTTTGGACTTTAATTGAAAATTATATTATTTAGCAGTGCTTTACAGATCCACCAAAAATACATCAGGGGGATAATAAATTCAGTGAATTTCATTGAAAGTAAAAGTAATGTGCTTTTACACATTTCATTCAATTTAAAAAAAATTGCTTTTCCAGCTGACAGGTAAATAAACTGAAACTTCAAAACTGGCAGGACTAAAAAATATCAATGTCTGTCATTGTAAATTTTAGAAGTATGACTTGGAGAATGGACACACATATTTCTTTCTGCTTAAGAGAAAGTGGAACGAGTTTTATGGGCATTGAATTAAGTGGCCTGTCAGTCAATTGTAAAATGGAATGTTACAGGATAAGAAACAATGATGAGGTGACAGTAAAATTTAGAAGGTTCTATTAAATGCAGAAAGGTTGGATGGATCATGAAAATTCCTCAATTAAAGGGACAAAGATCTCCTCACTGTCTGCACTGCATATAACTGTGGCTGCAAAACTGCACTAGTGACAGTGCTCACCCTACATTTCCCAACAAAAGTTATCAGCCAACTCAGAACCCCTTTAGGAATAATAATAATAAGTCACATGTTTGACTGTGGCAGCATTCTATCCTGCTTGAGAGTCTGAACGATGGAAGAGAATTCCCTAAAGGAATTCATATACAAGGATTTCACGGAGCATGCAGTCAGCCATTGCCAAGGGTTGGAATACACATGTAAACAATGTTTTCTGTCCTGCCTTAAAAATAAACTAGCTACCAGCATTGCATTGTCCTTTGCACAAACAATACTGTACATTGCATACAACAATTTGTTGGGCTCCCTAGCCCTACAAAGAGTACACATAATCTGTTCTACTCCCACCAGTTTAGCACTTGAAAGTCTACAGACTTTTTTTCTTTAAAACAGTCAAAGAGACTACAATGACAACACTCCTTCTCAAAATTCCAAGTGTTTCTTACAAGTTTGACATAATTACTCTTCATAAAATAAAGCATTTTTTCCATTTACAATGGCTCTTTTACACCAGAAGCCTATACTTTTAAAGTATAGGAATATGCAAAACCATAAAAATGAGGACATTACTGTATTTAAATACAATAAGGGTAACAGGAGAGTTTAACTCAAATCCAGTTCCCATGGAGGAAGAATACTCTACAAATGGTATATAATGCTGAACATTCTTAATAAGCCAGTGTAATGAAACTTTTTTTGTACTTTTCTCATTACAAAAGTCTTTGCCTTATAAAATAGGGTTGATTAAGTAAAACATACTTAATAAAACTATACAGCATACAAATTACACAGTCTGCAAAGAAGGCAGCTAATGTCCAAGACAAGGATGTGACAAGGATCAAACTTGCTGGCATTCCCCTATTTCTTGTACCCCTTGTGCAGCATCCCAGTTAGCATACCAAGTGTCAATTAAACACAAATTATTAAAGCTCGGAGACATTAGTAGGGTCTTAAAGCAGAGCTATATATGTCTTGGTTATCATTTTATCATTCCACCTTTGTGTAGGTGGCAATTTTGTTGAACAATGCTACCATGCCAAATTGACACCCCACAACTATTGCTTTGTGTTATTCATTTGTTGATTCTTTATGTACAACTTTAATTCATGGTTTTTCATATTCGGACTAGAATAGAAGCTTCCCCTTAAAGTTCAGGCCAGTTGACAGTGTAGGCTGTGAAGCACTTAGGGCCTGGCTGAATAGTGCACATATCTAGAAATGATGTGACCTATTTCCTTTTCGAACCAGATTCTGGTACAAAGGACAAAGAAGTTCTGCATACCAAGAGTTGTAATTGAGTCAACAATTTTTTTTTAAAAAGTAGCGCAAAGGAATCCTATCTTTACTCAAAATTAGAGATTAATGCACTGTTGAAATCCAAATCTCCCGAAACAACATGCAAGAAAAACATTTACTTGATTGAAAACAGTTTGACAATTTACAACTTATAGAGGCTTGTACCACACTGGGTCAAAATGTTGGGCCCAGTGGATTTATTACATCAATTGCCTGATCAGCTGCCACTGTACTTTGCGAAATGGAGCCTGTCCAGTTTATTCTAATTAAGGAAATTATAATCTAGCATCCAATGCTTTAGCCACCAGGACACACAGGAAAATAAAACAAGATTAACCTTGTTTTTATAATGTGTTGCCAGTGTGGTGCTTCACAGCTGTACTGTAAATATACATTTCCCCCCTCCCCCCATTTTCAGCCTTCCCTAATCATGCATCAAGCATTACTTATAACAGGAGAAGGACCTATTTTTCTTTCTGTATAGAGAGCAGCACCAACTTTGGTCAATTAAAACAAAATTAATATTTAAAAAAAATAGAAAAGTATGATGTTGTAGTTATCAAGTGTGCTAACTCAAAATGATTAAACAAGCTAAATGCTCTATCACGATAGACAAGACTGGTATTGCATATTTTCCAAAGATTCAAAATAAAAGGAGCTGGAAGACGCAAGTAGGGAGAATTAAAAATGAAACACTTTCCATTAAAGTATTAGTGACAAATAACGTCCAAAAGCAATGTTCCTACATGACCGCAAGATGAATATATTCTATACGAAAGTCCACAGAATCACTGGAATACTGATAATTAGTGCTGTTACAATGTCCTATGAAGCAAAAATCATAAACCCTTACATTTTTACCAATGGCAACTTTTTTTTTAATGACAAGCAACCATACATGCAGCCAAAAGATTGTGCAGTGATACCAAGGATTTTTTTAAACATTTTTTTCTCAAAGGCAAGGCACATAATGTGGTATAAAATTCCGTGCAAATTAGGAAAGGATTTTGTAGGGAAAAGAGTGAAGCCCGCACATAGTTGCCATGCACGTCAGAATTCAGCAATTCAGCTGATCTTTTTTTGCTGGATCACAAAGTTTACTATCAAAGCACCATGCATCACTCAGCACCTTTGATGAAAAATAACATGTCAATATAAATACGTTTAGAGTTTGCCTCACTGTTGCTGTTTACACTCTTGTGAGGTTTGGATGCCAGCATTTAGCTCAGGGAAGGCTGTACCTAACCAAGAAATATAAGCTTACATGGAGAGAAATTTGTTCAGATGCAGGCTACTTTTGTCAAAAGCATTCAGTTGTGAACAAAACTAAATTATGCCAAATATTGCTTTTGATATGTGTCAGTTTAACGAATGATATTATGTGCACAAGTGCTGTCTTTTTAATTTTATAAGAGTGCAGCTGGCTACCCTCTGGTTAAAAAAATAAAATAACAAGTAACATACTGACTAAGGCATTTGTGTTCACCTGTGAAAGGTGGGTGGGGGAGGGGGGGTTAGGGTGCACTTTTGTGCCACAGTCGCCTGGCGACAATTTTCCCCTGTTTACAGTCCTGGGGTACAAGGACAAGTTACAAAGAATCACTAAGATACAAATTTGCTTCCTTTCAATTGCACTTGCCTCTTAAATCTTTACAAAAGATTTTTTTTTGTCTCTGCTTAAACAGGCAGTTAACCTGTTCCTTTAAAAACCACCACTATCTTTATTTCCCCAATTTAAAGTTGACTATTGATTGGACGTTACCTTCCCAAGAATCTTTTTGAAACCAAGTTAGACCTTGTTCAATTCTGCTGCTGTTCTTTTGTAAAATAAGCTACTGGCAGAAAGGTGTAATTACCTGGGGTGGGGAGGGGGGGGGGGGGGGGGGTGTCTAAACACATTGTGTTTAACTTTACAATTAAAAAATACACAAAAATATTGATCTTGAAACAATTTTCTACCCTGCTCCCAAAATGTATTCCACTAAGCTAAAGATACTCTGAGTTTGCAGCTATTTGTATGTTTAATTGTGAAAATAAATGCAACCTGTAGCCAGGAGGGAAAGGTAAAGTATGTATGGTAGCGTGAGGCCTTGCACTTGCATTGCGTATGAAGAACTTCCCCACACTCAATCTGCAGCCACCCTTTGCCTCCCAACATTATCACCAAAAGCTAGGTATGTATTTTCTGGTCTATGTCATGCACTAGTGAAGAAGCGATAATAACTAAAACCAATAAATCTACTGCTCTGGTAGATGAGCATCTTCATCTGTGCTCTTAGCTACATGCAAAAACTAAGTAGGGTGGGAAAATTGTAATTGAGAAATAGTAAGCGATGTTACTGAATGGTTTGCTTTATGGTATGCTGTGGTTAAATAATTCTGAAAATGTGTTTAAAGTTTTAGGTAAATTAAATCATTCACTGACCAACCTGTGGTGCAGGATGTTTCTAACACCGAATATATTTAGTATCTTCTTTAGTTTATAAGCAATGGAAGAGAATTTGCTTCATGATGTTCCCAGTAATTGACAGGTTGAGACTGGGGAAATATAACCCTGGTTAATTTGAACTGCAATGTTGGTACCAAGGAGCTGTCTACCAGTCCGAACAATTGTTTGATTTTTTTTTACCAATGCATTAAACACATTTATTTGTGTAGTAGAAAAATATTCTTTCTTATGTTTAGCCTGCCCAAATGTCTGAAACAGAAACAAGGAATATAACTTGACGCTAAGCTAATGAATTAGCCATATTGAAGTGATGGTCTCCAATGTGTAGGCTTCATTAGTGCATGTTTTTATGATGTTTAGAACTTTGCAATGAAGTTAGTAAACAAAAACTGTGCACATTGTTACAATCAAGAATGATTTCAATAAATGTGAAGAATTGTCCTAAACTGTGATAACTTTTAATTGACCTCAGGTATTCCAATGCACAGCTATACTCATTCTGTGCATTTCAGCACTTGAAGACTAAGTTTGGATGGCTTCTAAATGATTATGCACAACACTGCGCATCCATCCTTCGTGTAAGTAATGCTTCCTTTACTCTTTAAAAAGGAGAAATCAAAAGAAAACCATAATGTAACTTTAAATTATGTTCGACTAATGAAGATGAATTTTCCCACCCTTTCAAAAGCAGATTTAGTAAACTTTGTTCTGAAATTTTTTTTTAAGAAGTATAAAGGCTTATTTGCATAAAACAGATGGGGAAACCTCAGGCTAAGCTTCAGCCAATGGAAGAAGTGAATTGCACCCATCTTCGGAACATGTTGGTAGGATGATAGTGTTTCTGACTTTTCATTTTCTTTTAAAGGCGAGTTGATAAATAGTCTTCTCCCTTGTTTCTCTCTGTTTTAAACTTGAAACCAAAGTTGACGCTCGACCATGTTTCTTGAAACATGATTAAATAGCTTCTGTAATACTTGAAAGGGAACTTCAACTATCCCAGATACCAGGACTGTGAAAAGAATAAAAATATAAACATTAGGAAGATCAATGGCTGCTAAATAAAACTTAAAATACCAAAATAAATCATAAAGCACACACACACCTCGAGGATGGAAGGAAAAAAAATTTCAACAATCAGGTCCTCAGTAAATAATCACTATGCCAATTTAATAACAGCTTGTAAGCAGCCTAATAATGGTTACCTTTCTCCAGCCAAAATATGTCACAAATTGCCAAAATTAGGCTGTGGACCTCATCTTAATAATTATGGCAAACTGTGGGTGCTGGCATGGTTTGCAATTCTCCAGATGCATTGCTGGCAGAGGCCCCAAGATCGATCGTTCATCAGTGTGGGAGCAGGGAGGAGAATGGCGGCTGGCAGTAACAGATCAGCAGGGGTCCACAAGCATATTCTGTCCGGGTCCATATGAAGGTAAGTTTACAAACACTCCCTACTGCACAGAATATCTGCATCAGTATTTAGTATATAATACAGTCAGAAGCAGTGAGAACAATGGACAAACTGAAGGGTTAAGCCATCCTGCTGGCTTTAACTCTTGCACAATTCTAGCCCTTCAAGGGATCCTCTGTCCACCTATACCCTATAAATGAATTAAGAGAAACAGATACACTCCGGGTCCTAAGGACATATACGATCAGAGAAGGAAAATTAGCACGTAACAATGTTAAACTTGAACCAAGATTACTTGCTAGGTTCAGCACAATACCACAAATTTGCTGTTTGTCTTTATTACTGCATTATTAAAAATTCTCTGTGAATAAATATGTTTAATGACCCAACTTATAGTTTAAACTATAGCCTTTCAAATAAGGATGAGTGAAATATCTAGTGAGCAATTAAATTCCAAGGGTTTCTGTTAGTCATCTGATTCCTTGGCACACCACAAATGCAACTATTCAGATATCCCAAATAGAAAAACCCAAGGAATTGTGGATGCTGGAAATCAGGAAGAAAATCAGAAATTGCTGGAAAAAATGAGCATATCTGGCAGCATCTGTGAAAAAAAAGCAGAGTTAACATTCCAGATCCAGTTCTGAAGAAGGGTCACTGGACCTGAAACATTACCTCTGCTTTCTCTGCACAGATGCTGCCATACCTGCTGAGTTTTTCCAACAATTTCTGTTTTGTTATTCAGATATCCGCTGTGTGAAGGCACATCTGCTTAATAGGTAGTGAGGGTTTGCTGATAGAAATAGTCTATGCGTAAGAAAAATTAGGTAAAGATCGAAAAACATAAGCTTTGCAGACTTAGGGGGAAGCTGACTAACCTAACTCACCATTTGGGACTGATTGATGGGGAGCTTTGAGATCTGAAATCATGTCGCTCTCGTTGGAAGTCAACCACTCATCAACTGGAACAACTATATCGCATTACACCTTGAGACTCTCTCTTCAGTCTAATCATTTGGCAGGAACAGTATTTTTTCTCCTTTACTGTCATATTCATTTTTATATAAATATTAAAATAATTTGTATATTATAACCCTGGGAATTACTGTCAATGATGATATTGTGCAGATGTTTGAAATGAAAGAAATAATTTGCATTTACATGTTCATATCAAATTCCTCTTTCTGTTGTTTTACTGCATGCACTTTTGGGTCAATGCCATAGAAAGAGTGAAACGGAATATGTTATAAGTGCATTGCATTGTAAAATCACTAACAAACGTTTGCAGTAAATAAAAGCAGATTACTCAAGATGCTGGAGATCTGGAATAAAAACAAAATTGCTGAAGAAACTCAGCAGATCTGGCAGCATCTGCATTGAGAGAAACAGTTGATGCTTCAGAACAATTTGTACTTTATGGTCTCTATGTGAAATTCATTCTGAAATGCCAGCTTCCAACTTACAAGTTCCTTTGTGTAATGCTTAGTTGGCCTGTAGTAAGTATTGTTTTTATTGAAAAAAGAACCGAGTGAGAAGACTTTCACAATTTATTTTAAAATATGAATTATGCTGTTTCAAGTGATTTTTTTCACTGCAGAAGCTGAATGTACTGTGAATGGAATAAACAATGTAAACATTGTATGAAACACTCTCTAACAGTTGTATTTTTGCCTGTCCACTTCATCTTTCAACAGCTGCATGTTTGATTTCCAGGAAAATATTTTTCTTTGAATTTATGGATAGCTTCAAACTAATGATCTGAGCTTGTACAGTTCTCTGCATCACTGTTTATCTCCTTTTCAGAGTAAACCTAATGCATTTCAACACACTTGACAGATGGCACTGCCATCTGTCTGCCAATTGAGCAGCTTTGTTTCACTGCTGTAAGCAGGCAGCTGCACAGCAAGCAGTGCCAATTCCTGAATGTTTATTGTAGTGTGTCTAAACTCGGCAGCCCAAGGCCATTGGGAGGGAACACCATTAGCAGAATGCTGTCATCTAAGTGGCACACAGCATTCAACTACACAGAAGGCAATTAACATAGGTAAATCTGGAGATTACTTAACACGGATACAATAACCTTTGATCTCTAACTGAGTCTTCTGCACATATTATGGGCCAAGACAGAAAGCCTACAGCTCAAAGTTCATACCCTTGCTAAAATTAGCAATATACAATATATTGTTTCCATCGATACATCTATTCCTTACCATTTATGTTCTTTATGTTACAGCAGTGACTCCAATTCAGATTGCTCCTATGGCTGCAAAGTGCTCTTTCAGGCTGGCATAGATTGAAATGCTTACCCTCTTTACCTGAGAAATGCAACTAGAGTTTGTCATGTGACCACAATGCCTGTCATTTGAAGGCCTGAAGAACATACAGAGAACTTACACTGGAATAGTACAGGTGAGATGGAGGTGCCTGTGTTGGACTCGGGCAGACAAGGTCAGAAGTCACACGACACTAGGTTATAGTCCAACAGGTTTATTTGAAATCACAAACTTTCGGAGCACAATCATCAAAGGAATTGATGATTTCAAATATAACTTGATGTCATGTTGACTTCTGACCTTGGAATAGTACAGGACTGAGAGATTTGAGTTATGTGAAAGGACTAGAGAAACTGGCACTGTGCTGGGAGCAGAGAAAATTAAGGTGAGATTTGACAGTGGTTTTCAAAATCATAGGAAGTTTTAAGTTTCGAGTAAGGAGAAAGTTTGGTTACAAGAGGACATAGATTTAAGATAATTGGCAAAAAAAGACAGTGATGACATCATCAAGAAAAAGATTTATGTGATGCGTTGTTAAGAGCTGGAATGCACTGCTTGAAATGGTAATTGATGCAGAACTTTCAGAAGGGTGTTGGATAAAATACTTCAGAGAGGAAATATTTTCAGAGCTTTGGAAAAGAACTGCCAGATCATATTAATGACCTAATCCCGCCAGACTAGTATTCAACCAGTTATGATGGGCTAATCACTATGTGGGCAGCGCAAAAGGCAAATCCCCCACCAAAAGGCTTCTGGTGGGGGAATCCTTCATTCAGAGACACAAGATCTGACATTGGGAAATGGGTTGGGTGCTGTGACTCACCCCACTGTTGCTGCTCTGCCCACTGTCCCACTCTGTGACCTCCAACCCAACATCACCCACCTGAGGCTTGGAACCCCTCAGGTGAGTATAATACTGGCAGCTCCAAAGCTCTCCCACTGGCATTACTGAGCAAAGCATCATCTTCATTAGCTTCACAACACTCCCATCCTCCCCACCATGGTTGCTGTTTGATTTCTGGCTTTACTATGGAATAGGTGGTTGACTCTTGAATGTCGTGTGGAAAATTCCTTGATGAGAGAGGGGTGGTAGGTTTGGATGAAGTTGGGAGGCCTTCAGAAGTTGGCACTGGGCATTATAAAGGATGCATTCTTCTGTATCATAGAGACATAGAGATGTACAGCATGGAAACAGACCCTTCGGTCCAATTCATCCATGCTGACCAGATATCCCAACCCACTCTAGTCCCACTTGCCAGCACACGGCCCATATCCCTCCAAACCCTTCCTATTCATATACCCATCCAGATGCCTTTTACATGTTGCAATTGTACTAGCCTCCACCACTCCCTCTGGCAGCTCATTCCATACACATACCACCCTCTGCATGAAAAGGTTGCCCCTTAGGTGTCTTTTATATCTTTTCCCTCTCACCCTAAACCTATGCCCTATAGTTCTAGACTTGCCCACCCCAGGGAAAAGACCTTGTCTATTTATCCTATCCATGCCCCTCATGATTTTATCCTTGCAAACCTTTCCTGAACCCTTTCAAGTTTCACAACATCCTTCCGATAGGAAGAAGACAAGAATAGCACGCAATGTTCCAAAAGTGGTCTAACCAATTTACACTACAGCCGCAACACGGCTTGCCAACTCTTATACTCAATATTCTGAACAATAAAGGAAAGCATGCCAAATGCCTTCTTCACTATCCTATCTTGATCCAGTGGGCGGCACAGTGGCAGAGTGGTTAGCACTGCTGCCTCACAGCGCCAGAGACCCGGGTTCAAATCCCGCCTCAGGCGATTCTCTGTGTGGAGTTTGCACTTTCTCCCCGTGTCTGCGTGGGTTTTCTCCGGGTGCTCCGGTTTCCTCGCAGGTCAGGTGAACTGGCCATGCTAAATTGCCCGTAGTGTTAGGTTAGGGGTAAATGTCGGGGTATGGATGGGTTGCGCTTCGGCGGGTCAGTGTGGACTTGTTGGGCCGAAGGGCCTGTTTCCACACTGTAATGTAATGTAATGTAATGTAATGTAATGTAATCTACCTGTGACTCTACTTTCAACGAACAATGAATCTGCACTCCAAGGTCTCTTTGTTCAGCAACACTTGCTCACTTACGATTATAATCCTGCTAAATTTGCTTTCCCAAAATGCAGCACCTCGCATTTATCTAAATTAAACTCCATCTGCCACGCCTCAGCCCATTGGCCCACCTGATCAAGATCCTGTTGTAATCTGAGGGTTTGGATAATAATGTTACTTTCTCTCTGTTATAAGACGGTATTGCTGACCTTTCTTTGTATATTGGCCAGGATCTGTGATCAGATTCTATTGCTGCAGGAGTGTTTTAAACCTGTTTTTTGCTTCTGGCCTTGCATTCAGTGCAGAATTGTTTTCATGAAAATCTTACTAAATGGTGACTATCAATAAATCTCCATGTTACCAAGGAAGCCAATATAATTTGCAATCATGGGCTCAGTTTGCCAACACTGTGTTTCTTGGACATTTAAAATACAAAAGCATTTTGAAATAAGGTCTGCCTGTCTTTGGACTGTAGAATCCCTGTCTGAGTTAAATTTTGTCAGCAAGTGAATTTGGCTCTGATTAGTTAACATAATTGGACCAGAAAAATAATATACAGAATGTAAATCACAGGGAAACACTGTAATCACAATGCAGTAATCATCCTCATTCAAGTCATTGCCAGCCAATTATTTCTCCTACAGAATTTCCAAAGATTTTTTTTAATAGCATACACTGTTGTGGAAACGTGCTTGATGTGGATCATTGAATGTTATCATTTATTTTGACTGATTTGAACAAACACATTTGGCAGTCAAAAATAAATGCATCTCACAATTCTCTGCAAGAACTTTAACTCTATGTTTGCTCGATTCACTCAATCAATTCATGAAGAAGCTGCCAAAAGAAACACAAGGTCAGTATGGAAAGGTTCAGCCTCTCATTCTTCCTATTACTCAGCCAAATTCAGAAAGTCGCTGGAGGAAATTCTAGTCACAAACCATTGTCTTATAAATTTGTAGAACATGTCCTCATTCTATGACATAATGTCACAAGTTTGAAACGCAGTAATTTATTTTAAATGTCTAGATTAGAATGATGCTGGAAAAGCACAGCCAGTCAGGCAGCATCTGAGGAACAGGAAAATCGAAGTTTCGGGCAAAAATCGATGTTTCGTTGATTTTCCTGCTCCTCAGATGCTGCCTGACCTGCTGTGCTTTTCCAGCACCACTCTAATCTAGGCTCTGATTTCCAGCATTTGCAGTCCTCACTCTTGTCTAATTTATTTTAAATGGTCTTCTAGGGTGCTGGGATCTTGAGGAAACGTATTTGACTTGGATTGGTCTCAAACGTCGCATCTACACCTCGACATAACTTCTTCTAAAGGCTAAACTTTCCAATTGCCAAACTGGTGTCAAAATGAGATAGAAAGACAATACTTTGAAAAAAAAAAGCGCCAGATGGCATGGTGGTTCAGTGGTTAGCACTGCTGCCTCACAGTGCCAGGAACCCAGGTTCAATCCCAACCTTGGGTGACTGTGTGGAGTTTGCACATTCTCCCCGTATCTGCATGGGTTTTTCTGCCAGTGCCTCTGTGTCCTCCCAAGGCCTAAAGATGTGCATGCTAGGTATATGGTAAATTGCTCATAGTGTCCAGGGATGTGTGGGCCCTGTGGCTTAGCCATGTGCAACAGTAGTAGATTTGCCAACTTTAAAGGCATTTAAATGGTCGTTGGATAGGCATATGGACGAGAATGGAATAGTGTAGGTTAGGTGGACTTCAGATTGGTTCCACAGGTTGGTGCAACATCGAGGACCAAAGGGCCTGTACTGCGCTATAATGTTCTATGTTCTAAATGCAGAGTTATGGGGATTGTTCTGGATAGGATGTTCTGATGAGCCAAAAAGCTTCTATCTGCAATGTAGGGACTCTTTGTTTTCATAGTGCCTTATAGGACATCCCAAAGAACATTGCAACCAGCTAAATAATTGCTAAGCGCAGTCACTGCTGTAGATTACAGAGTTAAAAATCACACAACACCAGGTTATAGTCCAACAGGTTTATTTGGAAGCACTAGCTTTTGGGGTGCTGCTCCTTCATCAGATGGTTGACAACCACCTGATGAAGGAGCAGCGCTCCGAAAGTTAGTGCTTCTAATTAAACCTGTTGGACTATAACCTGGTGTTGTGTGATTTTTAACTTTGTACACCCCAATCCAACACTAACACCTCCAAATCATGTAGATTACAGAGATCAAGTTCCCATAAAATGCAAGAAAGTAAATGTCACAATCAGGGAATGATACAGCTTAAAGGAGGCCATTCAACCAAACATGCTGCCTTTTGGCAATGCTTTATGATTAATTTCACATCCTGCTCTTTACCTGGAGGCCTGTAAATGACTTTTCTTCAAATAATTATCTAGTTCACATCTAAATACTCCTATTGAATTTGCTTCCTTCACTCTTTAGGCTGTATATCCAACCAGTTTGGCTCAGATCTCACCTGCCGGCATTAAAAAAAAGGTTTCTTCAAGTTACCTCTGACCCTTTCACTATTGGGCATTGATTCTTTTTATCCTATCAAAAGCATTCATGATTTTGAACAGCTCCATCAAATCTCCTCTTAAAGTTCTCTGTTTCAAATGTCAGCATGGATTCATTGGAGGCAAATCATGCTTGGCTCACCTGATCAAGTTGCTTGATTTAGCAACAGAGGGAGTTGATTAGCCAATGTGGTTGATGATTTATATTTGGAATTTTAAAGGGCATTTGCCAAAATACCACAGAGTGGCACCATTTAGCTTCATGGGATTGAAACATGGATTCAACATCAGCTGAGGGGCAGAAAGAAGGAATGAATTATGGCTTTTCAGACTACATAGAGGGATACAATGAGTTTCTCGGAGATTGGTACTAGGATTGTAGTGAGGTCAACCAGCTGGACAGGAGTGTCAAACATCCTGTTCATTTTGAGAACTGGCTCAGAGGGAGCTGGATCAGTGTCAAGGACTCTCCACATGTAAGTAAATGATGACTTGGTGACGGGATATTGGCCTCTGTGGAGTTATTTCAAAGACTACTGCTCTTCACTAAATATGTGACTAATAATTGCATATACGGAACATAATTTCAAAAGGATTCAAATGATACAAAACATTGAGATGTAATAGACAAAGAGGAGGACAATAACAAACTTCAGGAGAATAAATGCAAAAAAGCAGATGTCAGAATAATACATAAAAGTCTGTGATGTTACATTTTGGAATGAAATGTGAGAACAGACAATATGAAGTAAATTGTACAATTTTCAAGGGTGTGCAGAAACATAAAGGTCTGGGATTAGATGTAATCATGACAAGACTTAACAGCAATCTAGGTTTGTTCAGTATATCATTTCAGCTGTATGACACTGTAATCTTTGCTATAAATTCTGTGTCTTGTGATCCTGTTCCATAGCTACCAGTGAAGGAGCAGTGCTCCGAAAGCTAGTGCCTCCAAATAAACCTCATGGACTAATACCTGGTGTGTGTGATTTTTAACATTATATGAACACAAATGTTTGAAAGTGGGTTGACAAGTTAAGAAGACTACTATAAAAAAAAGGATCCTCGGCTTTATTCATACAGGAATAGAATACAAAAGGAAATTATGCTAAATCTGTACAATACAGTGGGTAGGCATCAAATGGCATATTATGTTAAAAGTTAAGTACAGCTTCTTAAATCGCTCCACATAAGTGAAGTCCCTTGCCCCTAAAACCATTGGACTCTCTTCAAAAACTTGACATCTTTCCTAAAATGTGATGTTCAAAATTGAAAATCCTTCATGTAGGATCTAAGCACCATTTATAAATGTTTGGCATAACCTCCTGACTTTTGTAATCTATCCTCTATCAATAAAATCAGGATCCCATTTATTATTTTATGAACAGGCTTTTAAACCTTCACTGTCTGGTCACACAATCAAAATGACAAATCTGTTGTCATTCTTCTTTTCTGAGTTTTGGTAATCAATTCTGTTCAATTCGTTTTCTAGTGCTTTGTGAGTAAACAAGGATTGCAACTGAGAGAGATCAAGAAAACTGACATCAGATTGGGGGGAAAATAGATGTGATTACTGACAGATGATGCAATCAGGACTGGTAGGGCCAAGTAGGGCTCAGAGGAGGAGGAGGAGGAGATAAATCAGAGGGAGATGACGTCAAAGGTGAAGGGAAAGCAGGATTGAAGTCCGAATAAACTGAGTTAACGGTGAGTGGAATTGACTGGCAACAATGTATAAAATACCAAACTACGAAATGAGATGCTAATTTACATCAGCTCATATCTTCTACACCATTACCTGACGACAATATCAATAAATTGTTCCACTCTTCCTAAAAATGTCTCTAAGGGCAATTTTAACCTGTCTTTGTGGAAACCAGGTTAAATTCCTGAAGAAGGGCATGTGCCCGAAACGTCGAATCTTCTGTTCCCTAGATGCTGCCTGACCTGCTGTGCTGTTCCAGCAATAAAGTTTCAGCTTTGATCTCCAGCGTCTGCAGACCTCACTTTCTCCTTTGTGGAAACCAGTCAGGTGGGAATTTAGAATGAACCAAGCACTTACCCATCAGTAACCCATTGTTTCCAATTCTATTTAGCTGGTGGCAAAAACAGAGTGCTTCTATACTTATGTGCTTTAAGACCAGTTGGTGCCATTGAGACCTGGCTGCAGGTTGAACTGAAAGCCTGAGTTGGTAAAGTATCAGGAAATGACAGGAGGAGGAGAAGATAAAGTTGGAAAAGGTCCAAGGATGTTTTTCCTCAGTATTTCTCAAAAAAGATTGTGTTCTGCAGCATTGTTAGAGACCTCAAATGACTGAAGAAACTAGAAATCTTAAAAATGTTGAAGTTTTGGCAGCGAAAGGGTGAATAATAGAGGACTCCACCAGTTAGCCTTCTTTGCAGGAGACTCTATGACTCTATATAGCACTTTCCCTGAAGATTTCTCTCACACACATGTTTTACTTAAGCCACCTCCCACTTAAATTTAGAGCAGCTTTATTATGGATTTTTACAGATCAATTATGGTCAGCCACAAGCCTGTAGCTTCTCCTGACTTTTAATTTTCTAGTTTTTTGCTACATTATACTCCTCCTGAGAAACACAAACACATTTTGAAGCTCTGGTAAAGTAAACCTGTTTCTATTCAGAAACTTAGCCACCAGGATCAGAACTAGAGTTGGTGAATCTGAGAGCTCTTGCACATTTCCTGTCTACCTGAGACAAAGACATAAAATGGAAAATTCAGGTTAAACCATAGTTTGATTTTAAAAAGGGTTTGGGATGGGAGCTGTGTTGGCTGTAAATTATACTACTTCATCACAGAGGAAGTGGAACATGAGGAATGGAATGCTAGATTAAGGACTATAGATGTGGCAAGATAGTTCTTGGCTCAAGTTAAATATTAACCTCTGCTTCCCGCCCCACTGAATGAGGAGGATTGAGCAACCTCAAAATGGTGAGGCCGCAGTTGATTGCCAAAAAACTTATGTGGCCTGAAACAACATGTGGCTCCGAAAGGAAACTTTAAAAGCTAACAAATATTTGGGAACAGGAGAATGCCTGAGGTGTCAGAGGGAAATTATCAGAAGTCAAAAGTTTTCATGAGAAAAGGAACTATATGCTTAGCGATAAAAAAAACAGAAACAAAATGAAAGAACAGGACACAAAAGATGTTTGTCTTTTGATGATGACAAGCCTGAAAAAGGAATTTACAGAATAAATGTTGGCTGGAAACTAGTAACTCCAGTTATAAAGTACATGAAAAAATAAGTGATTTCCCCTTACAATATCCAAGAATATTATTTAATAAATGCATTTTTGTAAAAGAGCATATAAGTGCTATATTCTACCTCGGGGGGAGGGATACTACAACTATTTCTCTGAGTGTTACGTTTTTCGACTAAGAACTAATGAAATGTATCCAGTACACTTCAAGAACATCAGAATTCCTTTGTGGTATGTCTGTGGGTGATATCAGGAAGATTAGGCGGTTGCAAGATACATTAAAGAAATAAATTTAATCCCCTTCTACCAATCAGTATGTGGATGTACCTACGAAGGAAGGAGCAAAACTTGATGTACTTTTGGAAAATAAGGCAGGACAGGTGACTGAGATGTCAGTGGGGGATCACTTTGGGGCCAGCGATCATACTTCTATTAGTTTTAAAATAGTGATGGAAAAGGATAGACCAGATCTAAAAGTTGAAGTTCTAAACTGGAGGAAGACTAATTTTGATGGTATTATGCAAGAACTTTCAAAAGATAATTGGGGGCAGATGTTCGCAGGTAAAGGGACGGCTGGAAAATGGGAAGCCTTCAGAAATGAGATAACAAGAGTCCAGAGATAGTGTTTCCTGGGAGGGTGAAAGGAAAGGTTGGTAGGGGAAGCTGGTATGCTTTCCCCTATTGGTCAGAGCATTGAGTATAGGAGTTGGGAGTTCATGTTGCGGCTGTACAGGATGTTGGTTAGGCCATTTTTGGAATGTTGCGTGCAATTCTGGTCCCCTTTCTATCGGAAGGATGTTGTGAAACTTGAAAGGGTTCAGAAAAGATTTACAACGGTGCTGCTGGGTTGGAGGATTTCAGCGAAATGGAGAGGCTGTAAAGGTTTGGACTGTTTTCCCTGGAGCGTCGGAGGCTGAAGGGTGATCATATAGAGGTTTATAAAATCATGAGGGGCATGGATAAGATAAATAGACGAAATCTCTTCCCTGGAGTGGGGGCATCCAGAACTAGAGGGCATAGGTTTAGGATGACAGCAGAAAGATATAAAAGAGACCTAAGGGGTAATTTCTTCACACAGAGGGTGGTGCATGTATGGAATAAGCTGCCAAAGGAAGTGATGGAGGCTGGTACAATCACAGCATTTAAAAGGCATCTGGATGGGTATGTGAATAGGTAGGGTTTAGAGGGATATCGGCTAAGTTAAGTAGGGATTTCTGGTCAGCATTGATGAGTTGGACCGAAGGTTCTGTTTCCGTGCTGTACGTCTCTATGACTCTAAAGAACGGGTCCAACTCTGTCAACAATACTAATGATATCAAAATGCATCAGTGAATTTTTGCTGAATTTAGTGCTGTTGAAAGTTGAATGATTAGTCATACCTATAAAGTACACAAGGTGGCAGTGTTTTACATTTGTAAAATAAGTAACTATAAACATAATTAAAGAGTGTTAATGCAAAACATTAAAGTGACATTTCAGACATTGGACCAATCAGAACAATTTGGAAAGCAAGCACTTTCTCCTAATGGAGTGTGCTGTTGAAGTGATGTTATATTTTATAGAAGAATAAACCTAACTGTCTACATAATTGCTTCAGACGCTTTTATACAATTATACTCCAGTAAGGCAAAGTATTTTGATTCTGTAAATGCTGCATTTCACCATAGATTGAGACTATCCTCCTGAGAAATGCTGAGCATCACAAAAAAAGGACTGTTATTCTTCAACTGACAGTGCTGATAATCTCAATGACAGAAAGTCATCACAGCTTCTTCAAATAAGGGCACTTAGGGTTTTTTTTAACCTATGATGGATTATTAGATTGTTCCTGGCTGGTAACTTTGGCAGGGAATCTCAAGCCAACTAATACTGTATCTTATGCATATTTTATTCTTTCGTAAAATAGGATTATTTAGAACAACTGTTTGTCAGTCTTTAATGCTTTAGATCAATGCTAGAAGACTAAATAAGCAACAGTTCAATCAACTATTCCATATCTCACACCCAGGCAGTGGTGATGCACTGCTAAATTCCAAGCAGTCTGCAATTGTGCTTTCCACTGCTTTTCGACTTTGTCTGATCACAGAGTTCACATTTACTACACAGACCTGCCTCTGCCATGTTGCAAACTTTCGATATGAAATCAATATAATTTTATTTTTCACATTCTTCCATCAAAGTATTACCTTCAAATATCCCATTACTGATATGTCTGTCAGCACAAGCAGTGCAACTGGAGCAATGCAAATGATTCCCATCTGTGCTAAGGGGTTGGCAGCAATGGTAAATCTCGGTTAACTGTACAGAATAGCAGCAACTTCTGGGTCAGAACTCTCAATTATAACTTTTCAGTGTAGCTGGACAGCTGATGCACATAACTGAAAAGGTTGCCTTTTGGAACAGCACTTGTTTAACTACGATGATTGCTACACACAAAATAAATGGCAGTAGAGGTAATATCGGAGTACAATGTCTGTGGTTTCCCACTCAGTGCATTCTGAACCTCGGTCATGTCATCTGGTACCTTGTTGCACGGGGAGAGGAAGATGTGGATGGCACATCACCATAGCCCATGACAGCACAGCTGTCCAACATTCAACATGGAAAACTCAATGACAGCAAAAACTAAAGATCACTTTCCATTGGAGAAGTGTGAGGGCCGTATTAATGAACACATTAATAGATCGTGTCTACTTTTGGTGTGGAAGGAGGCACTCAATGACTGGTACTAAAAGTGAACGAAGCTGCATAGTGTTTTATTCCTCTACCATTTTTTTGTGTAGTGATGAATCACTGGACCTATGATAGCAAGGCTGATTTCTAGTGGAATTCTGCATTGCATTTTGCTCGGTGTAGAATCAACTGTGGGTTTGGAGTCACATAGAGTCATAGAGATGTACAGCATGGAAACAGATCCTTCGGTCTAACCCGTCCATGCCGATCAGATATCCCAACCCAATCTAGTCCCACCTGCCAGTACATGGCCCAAATCCCTCCAAACCCTTCCTAGTCATATACCCATCCAAATGCCTCTTAAATGTTGCAATTGTACCAGCCTCCACCACTTCCTTTGGCAGCTCACTCCATACACGTACCACCCTCTGCATGAAAAAGTTGCCCCTTAGGTCTCTTTTATATCATTCCCCTCTCACTCTAAATCTATGCCCTCTAGTTCTGGACTCCCTAACCCCAGGGAAAAGAATTTGCCTATTTATCCTATCCATGCCCCCCATAATTTTGTAAACCTCTATAAGGTCACCCCTCAGCCTCTGATGCTCCAGGCAAAACAGCCCCAGCCTGTTCATCCTCTCCCTATAGCTCAAACCCTCCAACCCTGGCAACATCCTTGTAAATCTTTTCTGAACCCTTTCAAGTTTCACAACATCTTCCCGATAGGAAGGAGACCAGAATAGCACGCAATATTCCAACAGTGGCCTAACCAATGTCCTGTACAGCTGCAACATGACCTCCCAACTCAGGGGACTCGATATTCTGACTAATAAAGAAAATCATACCAAACGCCTTCTTCGCTATCCTATCTACCTGCGACTCCACTTTCAAGGAGTTATGAACCTGCACTC
>NC_057740.1:21390903-21429804 GCF_004010195.1 Chiloscyllium plagiosum | reverse complement strand
TTACCGCCCTTCTTAAACAGTGGCACCACGTTTGCCAACCTCCAGTCTTCCGGCACCTCACCTGTGACTATCGATGATAGTAATATCTCAGCAAGAGGCCCAGCAATCACATCTCAAGCTTCTCACAGAGTTCTAGGGTATACCTGATCAGGTCCTGGGGATTTATCACCATCTGTCACCATCTATTTCCCTACATTCTATATCTTCCATATCCTTTTCCATAGTAAATAGTGATGCAAAATATTCATTTAGTATCTCCCCCATTTTCTGTGGCTCCACACAAAGGCCACCTTGCTGATCTTTGAGGGGCCCTATTCTCTCCCTAGTTACCCTTTTGTCCTTAATATATTTGTAAAAACCCTTTGGATTCTCCTTAATTCTATTTGCCAATGCTATCTCATGTCCCCTTTTTGCCCTCCTGATTTCCCTCTTAAGTATACTCCTACTTCCTTTATACTCCTCTAAGGATTCACTCGATCTATCCTGTCTATACCTGACATATGCTTCCTTCTTTTTCTTAAACAAACCCACAATTTCTTTAGTCATCCAGCATTCCCTATACTTACCAGCCTTTCCTTTCACCCTGACAGGAATATATTTTCTCTGGATTCTGGTTGTCTAATTTCTGAAGGCTTCCCATTTTCCAACCATCCCTTTACCTGCGACATCTGCCTCCAATCTGCTTTCGAAAGATCTTGCCTAATACCATCAAAATTGGCCTTTTTCCAATTTAGAACTTCAACTTTTAGATCTGGTCTATCCTTTTCCATCACGATTTTAAAACAAATAGAATTATGGTCACTGGCCCCAAAGTGCTCCCCCACTGACACCTCAGACACCTACCCTGCCTTATTTCCCAAGAGTAGGTCAAGTTTTGCACCTTGTTGAAACTTTATTGCTGGAACAGCACAGCAGGTCAGGCAGCATCCAGGGAACAGGAGATTCGACGTTTCGGGCACAGGCCCTTCTTCACGAATCTCCTGTTCCCTGGATGCTGCCTGACCTGCTGTGCTGTTCCAGCAATAAAGTTTCAACTTTGATCTCCAGCATCTGCAGACCTCACTTTCTCCTCCAAGTTTTGCACCTTCTCTAGTAGGTACATCCACATACTGAATCAGAAAATTGTTTTGTACGATTTAAGAACTTCCTCTCCATCTAAACCCTTAACACTATGGCAGTCCCAGTCTATGTTTGGAAAGTTAAAATCCGCTACCATAACTACCCATGCAGGCCAGACTAGGTATAGTCAGCAGATTTTACAGAATCCCTATGATGTGGAAGCAGGCTATTTGGTCCTTTGAGTCCACATCGACCAAAAAGCATCCCAGTCTGACCCACCACTCTACCTTTTCCCTGGAATCCTGCATTTCCCATGGCTAATCCATTTAGCCTGGATACTATGGGGCATTTTAGCATGGCTAATCTACCAACCTGCACATCTTTGCACTGTGAGAGGTAACCGGAGCAGCTGGAGGAAACTCATGCAGATAGCAAGAACGTGCAAACTCCATACAGACAGTCACCTGAGGTTGGAATTGGATCCAGGTCCCTCGTGCTGTGAGGTAACAGTGTTAACCACCAAGTCACTGTTCCACCCCATGTGATGGATATTGCAAGTTCTTAAATAATCACTGTTTGGAATATCCCACACATAAATACATAAAGGAAGTATAAATGCTAAAAGTTACTCAATTATCAGTAACTAATCCTGCAAAAATGAACATGGTCCCCTGAGATTTATCTTGCAAATTTACTACCCATTGTTGTAGGCAGTAAGAGACCTAATCCAGAGAGAATATGCACTCAGTTAGGAAGGCAAATTCATTCTGCTATAAAGTATATTGAGGGCAGTCGTTGTTAATCTGTTAATGCATTGAAAAATTAAACATTAATAATATCTTTTATCCTGGTTCAATTCTACATCTGAGTTGGTGGACTGACTACTCTATATTCTCCTTGGTTCATTGTCAACTCTGATTCAAATCTGGGTGCTATTATTAAATCTTAATCCTAGATGAATGAGTTTGTGTCCCGGGCACTACATAGTTCCTTTGTACTCTAATCCTGTTGGCTAATTTAGACAACAGTGATGTAAATGTAAATGAAACAGTGCTAATATTATTGGAAGGGATGTGCTGACATCCGCTTCAAGTTGTGGTGTTTAGATAATTCCCTGGATAAAAATGTACAATACTTGGTGCCATTTTAAAATTTCTCTCAGTGGACTGTACACTCAGCCCATCATCTCCACAGTTGGCCTGTGTGAAACTACAGAAACATTAGCCAGCATAAAACAGTACTTCTGCTGCTGAATGTGGCTCTGCAAAATAAAATAGGTACCAAATTATTTTATAACTTCAAACAATGCAGAGACAATAGTAGTTTCCATTTGTGCAACAGACTTTATCCACAGTGCTTCAAAGTGTCCGCTCCAAGCTTCAAGCTCTATTTGCTTTTCCCTGAATCTGTTTCCAGGCTTAACCAATCAAGTATAGTGAGCATCAATAATAGACTCATTTAATCGAACAACTGAACAACACACCAATTTCCTCTTTAAATCTGGTGTTGGGTTAACAAATTCCACTAAGCAATCTCTTGAAAACCAATGAGCAAGGGTAGGGTTTAAGTCCGAGCTATTAACGGAACACTCATATTTAATGGAACTGAATCCACATCGCTGATAATGAATGAAATGTGTAGACCAGAAAACAATGACACAAATGAAATTAACAAAATGAATTTGCCAACATGCCTCGGAAATATGCTGATAAAGGAGCAATAAGTTTGAAAAGAAGCAAATGGGTTGAATCCCTAATGGCAATTCCAAATTGTGAAAGTAAGCTCCATAGGCTGCAGCAGCATAAGGATGATATTAACTCTCCAGAGATTTTTAAAGGAATGGGAAGAAGTTTGGCTAAATTTATAAACAAAGTGCTGTATAAGGGGGTAAGGGTCTAAAGGGTTAATGTTAAGCAGTGCCTGAAGTATGACCGACTATGATTGTGTCATATGGACTAGTGTAAAGATCAGCATAGGACCTCAAATGGTCTTCTTCAGTTTCTGTAACAAAGTCTATCACATTAATGTAACTTATAGATACTTGCTATCATGGAATACACATCTTGTTTATGACAGGATCCTCTTGTCAGATGACTGAGTGGTTTTCCTCCAGCACACTTGTAAATCCCTACTTGGAAAGAGGATTTGCAGCAGATCTACCAGATAGCACAGACAACATGACAAGTCATGGTGAGGATTCATCTTACAACATGGTGACCAAGTGGCTGCCTCTGGCATTCGGGCAGCAGTGACAGTCTGAAGACTTCTTCAGAAACAGCTTTAAGAAGGCTGCATGAGCAGGCAGTCAGCAGCTAGAAGGGTTGAACATCTGAGAACCTTAGAGTAGGGAATCTCATAGCGATATTCATCAAGGTGCCTATGGTGAAAAGTATTTCATAGTTGGTAAGATGCGCACAGCAGCAAGATTGAGCTTGGAGCTCAAAGGAGCTGGAACACTAGTCACACCAAGTCAGTTACAGATTGCATCGTGTGCCTATCATCTATAGAAGCAGTCCCAAAACAAAGCTCTGCTGGAGAGTGACTGGACATCAGAGGTTCTGTGAGTAAAGTATAAGTTCATACTGAGCAAAGGCAAAAGCTTTAAGAATATGGCACAGCTTAGGGGCTGGGAAACCCTGAGCTCAGCTGGAGCATCACCATCACAGTGAACAGACACAATGAGGCATGGCCACAGTAGAGAAAGCAAGAGGTAGAGAAGCAATTCAGAACAAGATTGTCGACTCTGAAATGTTGTGAAGCCAGAGGTAACGCAATAAGAGGATCTCTAAGAGCCTAAACAGACACAAAATACAAAGGAAAAATGAAGTTAGGAGACTGTTGAGACCACAGAAAAGGTAGGAAATGTAACATTGATAAAAGCAGGAAGCATTAATTTAAACATGTCACAATCAGAACTTATCTAGGTGAAAACTATGAAAGTATTGGGAATTATTATTTTGAGTTACAGGCAGCATGGATCATCCAGAAAAAGGACGTTTAAAGATCAGGATTTATCTTTCAGAGTCACGGAGCGGGATTTATTCAGTAAAACTGCTAGGGAAATTGGAATAGTTTATTAACGCTGCAATTGCTAGGATTCATCTGGAGAATCCCCGAAAAAAATGGGAATCATCCAATTTGATGGCAAAAACATTGGAAATGCTTCCAATACGGCAATACACAGTAGCAGCATTGTAATACAGCAGAAGTAAAAGCTTTGAGGTAAGGAAAATAAACAGTTACCTTAGAAAGAATTGCAGCATATATAATGCTGCCAGGTAGATTTCATTTCATAGATAGGCCTAATAGAACACAGAACTGGACATTTTGGAGAAAACCATTCTTAAAATGAGATACTCTATCAGAAGCTACAAGAGTAAATTTATGAACAATTGAGCATAGAGCTGGTGACATTATAGCTCATGAAAATGTAAAAGAACAGATACTTTTGAGTAAGTTTGAAAGCCTTTGACATTACTTTAACCTCAGAACAAAAAAAAACTATTCCAAGATAATAATTAAAAGAATAATTTGATATCCAGGGCAATCCAAAGATAATTTTATTAATGATCTGTACAAGTGGAAAATGCGACTATAAAGATTTAAAATCAGAATTCATAACAGACAAAATGATGAGTCTTTGTTGGATTTTATTGCAATCAAAGGAAGACTGGCTCTTGGGAAGTCATTCAGATGGTGAGTGAAACAAAGTCTGGAAGCAGCACAGATCAATCTTAAGAATAGAAGGTCAACCCTATCACAGAAGATCAACAGAAACCATTCAGTTGTTATGGTATTAAACCCCTAACAACAGCGATAATTAACTGGCACAGTGAATAGGATAGACACCAAATGTTAACAGTTGTGGAACAAGGAAACCTCACAGATTCACAGAGCAGGATTTATTCAATAAAACTGCAAAGTAAATTGGAATAGCTTATTAATGCTGCAATTACCAGGATTCTTCCAGAGAATCCCTGGAAAAAAAAGGCAGAAATAATGTCAGCTATAAGAAGGAATGCTTGATCTGGAAATGAGTAGGTCTCTTTCAAGAAAATTGCCAATGTAGGACATAGTCAGAGAGCCACAAGAAGGCAAAAAGCTACTTGTGAAAAAAGGTTAATGAGGTAGAATAGGATATACTAGACAAAACAAAACAAAAGGTATACCAACGGGAAATAGGTGATTCAGACCTTTTTTTAACGGGAAGTTATTTATGTCAATGGATTTTTCACAAATTTTACTTGATACAGAGGCATGTGTGACTGTTTTATGAGATACTGCACCATGGTTGAAGAAATATCATCGGGAACTAAAGTAGTGCAACTAAGGTGTAACACTTAAGATTAGAGGTATGCTACATGCAACTGAAAAAACAAAGGGTGTCAAACAGTAGTGATGTTATATATACTTCACAAAGAATTGTCATTCTTGAGCATGAAAGTGTGTTTTGACCTGAATCTTCTTCATATAGCTGAAAGAATCAAATTATTCAAGAACCCACTAGTTAAGGAACAGCTAGTCATGGAACAACAGCTGAAGGAGCATTCAGTCAAGGACCGGCCAGTTGCAGAACAACCAGTCAAAGGGCAACTGGTAGAACATTTCATAGGGCTCTCAGACTCATGAATACCCAAACAGAAGACTGAACTAATTGTGTTAGTTATGTTGGCATTTGTTTCTTCTGGTAAGCAAGATGGAAACTTGTGACTAGAATGTTTTCCACTTCTTTCAATACTAAGAGTTTAAATTGAAAATATCAGCAAGTTCTGTAAGAAAACACAAGCAATCAGGTAGATAGGATAGTGAAGAAGGTGTTTGGTATACATTCCTTTATTGGTCAGAGTATTAAGTACAGGAGTTGAGAGGTCATGTTGCGGCTGTACAGGACATTGGTTAGGCCACTGTTGGAATATTGCATGCAATTCTGGTCTCCTTCCTATCGGAAAGATGTTGTGAAACTTGAAAGGGTTCAGAAAAGATTTACAAGGATGTTGCCAGGCTTGGAGAACTTGAGCTATAGGGAGAGGCTGAATAGGCGAGGGCTGTTTTCCCTGGAGCGTCGGAGGCTGAGGGGTGACCTTATAGAGGTTCATAAAATTATGAGGAGCATGGATAGGATAAATAGACAAAGTCTTTTCCCTGAGGTGGGGGAGTCCAGAACTAGAGGGCATAGGTTTAGGGTGAGAGGGGAAAGATATAAAAGAGACCTAAGGGGCAACTTCTTCACACAGAGGGTAGTACATATATGGAATGAGCTGCCAGAGGAAGTGGTGGAGGCTGGTACAATTGCAACATTTAAAAGGCATCTCGATGGGTATATGAATAGGAAGGGTTTGGAGGGATATGTGCCAGGTGCTGGCAAGTGGGACTAGATTGGGTTGAGATATCTGGTTGGTATGGACAAGATGGACTGAAGGGTCTGTTTCTGTGCTGTACATCTCTATGACTCTATGACTATGAGATAGCCAATAAGCATTACCCAACTTGAACCAACCTACGAATATAAAACTGATGTAACTCAGATCTCACGACAACTTAGTGAACAAATAGTTATAACAGATTTAAGACTGATGTCAGGCCTGACATGAGTAGAAAGATGCAAGTCTAAACAGAGAATTTTCTTTCCTTAGTTTCCCGAGCACCAGTGACAGACATCATGCCACAAGCAAGAAGCACTATTCAATACTACAACTGAGGAAATGAGCATCAGCAGGGCCGAGGTTAAATTAAAACATCTAAAAAGAAATAAAGAGCTTATACATTTCAGCACAGATTTACCAATAGATGGAGAATAAAAATCTGACTTAGACCAAAGAGCATACAACACCATAGAAACTATGACTGAGACGGATGATCAATTCCACAGATTCAGAACACAGTTGAGAAGGTATTGACTGTCTGGATATCCTGTTTATTGCAAGAATTGGAAGTGCCTGCTTCAACAGGGCAGCCATCCTCCATGAAGTAAATTCATGAGATTAATGCCCTCTAGATGTTACTTTGGAGCAAGTGGCTCTTTTAGCAGAAATGATGTCCTCAGCAAAGGAAATCCAACAGGTAAAATGTCCTCTAGTTTAATGCACTTTCACATTATCAGGAAAAGAACCAAAGCTAACAGGCTTCCACCCAGTGATCATCCATCTTCCAAGTCAGAAGAGAATGCATTTTGGGAGAATAGTGAAATCAGCAGATCTCTGTCACCAGGATCCAGGGAGGGCCTATGCTGGCCATTTAGGAGTCTGGCATTTAATACACTGAGATTTTTCCAAGAAGGAAACATAGGGGTCTTGCCAGCTTTCCAAATGACAAGTGAGGCCACCAGGATTAAATATTGTCCAATGTTTCAGATATTCATCGGTTGATGAACTGAAGGACATTTTCAAATACTAAGTGGAAAATATAGGAACCTACCAAAAGTACAAAAAGGTGACAATGTTAAGAAGTGCACTGTGTGTGGTATTCCTCTGTAATATATTTCAAATGATGTCACTAAGGAATATAATACTTTTCTGTTAACATTATGCCACACTGTGCTGAAGTCATTCCAGAATATGTCAAAAGTCCTGGAACTTTCCCAAAAACTGCAAATAATCTCATAAAATTTCCTACATGAATATAGATAACTTAATAAAAATATTTTTAAAGAAAAGAATTCTGGACCATGGCCCAGAGTGCAAGACACCAAGGTTAAATGGATTAATGTGAAGATGAAGTAAGCTTAGAATGAAACCTGACCCAAGTTTCAAATAAACTTGCTGTTGTATGTTGTGACATTGACTGACCTTCTTAACCTGGCGACAGTCTCATAATTTAAATTTATACATATTCTAATTAGCTTTGCTTAAAATTACAAAGATATCCAAATTTTCAATAACATGAAACATAAATGCTAAGAAATTCAGTAGGCCTAACAGGACTGTGGAAAGAGAAAC
This sequence comes from Chiloscyllium plagiosum, assembly GCF_004010195.1. Classification (NCBI taxonomy): domain Eukaryota; kingdom Metazoa; phylum Chordata; class Chondrichthyes; order Orectolobiformes; family Hemiscylliidae; genus Chiloscyllium; species Chiloscyllium plagiosum. Next base: position 21,421,810 of record NC_057740.1, on the reverse strand, counting down.
GGTGCCAATGTTTCAAAATGACTGCTCTTCATAACTGAAGGGTGCTGGAAAAGTAAAATATTTTGTATGATAGAAAAAGAAGGGGGCTGAGGAGCAGTAAAGAGAACAGAAGGTGCAGGCACCCGAGAGCAAAACAAAAAACATACTAATAATAGTAGAGAAGAAACATAACTGAAGAGTGGGTGATACTGGGAGGTGTTAATAGAAGAAAATATATCAGCTCTCCTGATAGCAAAACCATGGAAACTATACAGTGGGGTGGGGGGGGAGGTTGGGAAAGGTGGGGCGGAATTAAGATGGAGAACAGAGATCCTGATCTCATCCAGAATCTGAAGAAATATTTTTTTTTTCCCAATTTCTATCCTTCTCTCATCTCTAACTGATCAATCCCTGATTCCCTTTCCCTTCTTTGATTTCTTTCATTACATTACTGCAACATTTCTCCATATCTTGGGTAGGCAATGGCCTGTTAATCCAGAGACACAGGTAATCTCCTGGGATCTGGGTTTGAATCCTGCCAAGGCAAATGGTGGAATTTGAATTCAACAATAATCTGGCAATAAAAGTTGAATGATAACCAATGCTGATTGTCATGAAACACCCATCTGCTCACTAAGTCCTTTAGGGAAGGAAATCTGCCATCCTTATCTTAGTCTGACCTATATGTGACTCCAGACCCAAATAATATTTTTGACTCTTAACTCCCCTCCAGGCAATTAGGGATGGGCAATAAATGCTAGCCTAGCTAGTGATGTCCACATCCCATGAATGAATAACAAAAAAGCTAGACTGTCCAATAATATCCATTTAAACCCACCAATTCCCACAACTATATTGACTATACTTCCACAAAACCTGCTTCCTGTTAGAACTCCACTAATTGTCTCTGTTTCTTATCCTCTACTGCATCTGTTCCAATGATGCCACCTTCCACAGAGATGTTTCTGATGTCTCCCTTTTTCCTCATGGGATACCCCCTGCCATGACTGATGAAGCTCTCAGCTGTAACCAGCCCACTTCCCCTATTTCTGCCTTCACCATGCTCCTCTTCCTCCCATAATAATCACTTCCCACCAGTTTCCGCATGCAAAGGATCAGTTCCCACCATTTCTGCCACATCTTGAAGTAAACATATGTTCCCTTCCTCTCCCTGTCAGCAGTCGTAGGGAACATTCCCTCTGTGTCTCCGCTGTCGCTCACAACATAGCTTCATTTCCCCGCCCTGCCCTCCACTCCACCCCAGTACCATGGCACCTTTCGATGCAGTCACAGAAGACGTAATACCTTGATCTCCTCCCTCCTCACTGTCTAAGGTCACAAACACAACTTCTGGGCAAAGCAACAATTTACTTGCACTTCTTTCAATCTAGCCTACTGTACTCATTGCTCACAATGTGATGTTTTCTACATTGGCAAAAACAGCCACAGACTGAACACTTTGCAGAATGTTTCCATTCTGTCTACAAGAAAAACCCTGCCTTCCAATCACTCACCATTTCAATAAGCCACTTAGCTCTCACACTATTATTTGTAACCCAGGCCTACAGCTGTGTCCCAGTGAAACCAAACACAGGCTGGAGGAAAAGCACTGTTATTTCCAACTTAGACACTTCACTGCCTTCAGGACTCAACTTTGAGTTCAACAACTTCAGACCATGAACTCTGTCTTACATTTTGATTACTCTCCCACCTCACAGAACCCAGCATATTGTCTGCAAGAGTTTGCTCTCAATAGATTTGACCTATTTTCTGCTATTAACACCTATTGTTCACAACCACTTTTCAACCATATCATTTCTCTACTATCATTAGCATTTCCATTGTGATTGGCTCTGAGGCACCTTCACCATATATTCCACATGCTTGTCCTCCCCCCTTTTTGTACTGCATAAACAAAACATTTTCTCTAGCCTCCTTCAGTTCTGTAAAAACCATACTGGACTCAAAATGTTAACTGTATGTTTCACCTCAGATGGTGCCAGACCTGCTGAAGTGTGCACTTTCTGTTTCTCTCGCAGTTTTTGTTTTTATTTCAAATTCCAGCATTCGCAGCACTTTGCTTTTATTTTAGTGGCAATGGTATTGACAATGCAACTCAAGATAATTTAGGCTGTAGGTGTTGAAATGACCTCTTGCTTAGTTTGCAGGCAATTTATTAAACCAAGTGAGCTGTACGAAATAGCACTGTCACTTTCATGAGAAATGTATCAAATTTAAGCCATTTTGAGCCATGGCTATGTGGACCAATGAATTAGTGTTCATACATAGCTTTCACATCCTCAAATTACTTTCTCAAAGCAAAGTTCATTATTTTTGAAATTATAATGAAGGCAGATGCAATAATGAAATAAATTCCTCAATAATCAATTTTTGCTTATGTTCATTCAGGGATATTTATTGGCCAGGACACCAAGAGAACAACTCTGCTTCATTTACTATCATGAGATCAGACAGATGGATCTTGATGCAATATTTGTTGAATTAATGGCATCTTCAAAAGTGCTCCACTGGGAGGGAGGTTACAGCTAATTTCTGTTGCAGGGTCTGGTTGGGAATCTTGGTGTCCACTTATGTGCAGGGGCATCTGCAACTTCGCAGAAGGCAGCTGATGCAAGTTCACTTACTCCTGATCAGCGATCAAAGTCTCTGCCAGACCCATCGACGTTCACTGTTAGATTCGGAACTTGCCTTGGGATAAGCTTGAAGAGAACAGGATGACATTGGAATGCAAGTTTTGTGAGATTTAACTCTAGACATACACCAAAGCCTCCACCTGACTGGGAAAATTCTGCCCGACATTTTAGATCTGTGATCTTTCATCAGAATTTGAAAATGTTATAAATGTATCAAGCTTTACCTCTACTTCCCTCAGTGTTTAGGACTCTGAAGACTTCTTTCAAATTAAACTGCAATTTACTTGCATTTTGAAAAAATTAGTATACTGTGATCCTCCCTCACAATGTGGTCTACTCTACATCCAGGTGATAAATGTGGAATGGTTGATCTCTTGGCTGGACAGCTTCATTCAAATTGCCTCCCTGTACAGTGCACGAGCACTGTCCAAAGCTTCAGGTTGCTTGTCATTTCAATACTCTTCCATTTGGATCTCTGTCCTTGGTTTCCTACACTGTGCTAATGGGCGGCACGGTGGTACAGTGGTTAGCACTACTGCCTCACAGCGCCAGAGACCCGGGTTCAATTCCCGACTCAGGCGACTGACTGTGTGGAGTTTGCACATTCTCCCCGTGTCTGCGTAGGTTTCCTCCGGGTGCTCCGGTTTCCTCCCACAGTCCAAAGATGTGCATGTCAGGTGAATTGGCCATGCTAAATTGCCCGTAGTGTTAGGTAAAGGGGTAAATGTACGGGAATGGGTGGGTTACGCTTCGGCGGGTCGGTGTGGACTTGTTGGGCGAAGGGCCTGTTTCCACACTGTAAGTAATCTAATGATGTTCAATGCAAGTTCAAGGAACAACACCTCAACTTTCAATCAGTCTTACAGCCATGTACAGTCAATACTGAGTTCAACAAATTCAGATCATAACCAATGTTTTAAATTATTTTTTAGTCAGCAGTTGCAATTGACTTAATTATTTAGAATTCCACAAGATCCATTTTTTTATTTCTGTGTTTGTTACATTCTGCCACCTTTGGTGTTGAAATATCATCACTCCTGGCATCCAATCAAACAGAAACCTTCCCTTTTCTTCTTTGCTTCCCAAAACCCCCACTCTCTCTGCCTCTGAGCTTGCTTAACACTTGTTCCATTCCTAAATTGTTACAGATTGGGTCACCTCAAACATTGACTCTTTTTTTCTCCATAGATGCTGCCTGACTGACTAAATACTGTCTAATGCTTTGTATTTTTGATTTCCAGCATTCACAGAAGTTTGTCCTTTAAATGAAGTAATAACATCAACTGCACATTACAGGATGTGGATTTATGTCCAGTTAACTAATGGTGTGAATCACCGTATCTTAACCTTTCCCCAGTTGGTGTTTTGGGCTTTTGCTGTTTGTATGGTAGGAGGTAAAATGTAGTTGAAGCTCTTGGCACATTATATGCTGACAATTGATTTATTTTTAACACTCAAAAGTTTAAAGCCTGCCAAGAATTGAGAAAGTTGCTTTCTTTTAAACAATGACATTTATAATCTCTTCCTCCAACTGTAAAAAGAAACAGGGCCTCAATTATTCAAACATGTCCAAACCAAATTGCAGTAACTAGCATTTAACATATAAATAATAAATACAGATGGAATAGCTTCTGAGGCCTTCACGTGCATTGCACATATGACTGAGACCATAAACCACAGCTGTCCTTTTTCATACATCCAGAGATATGTATGACTCAAACCATTAGGAAAACATAGTGCAGACACCTCCTGCCAGTTACTGCTCAGCCTCTTATTTGTTGCTGCATTTGTTTGGTTTGGGTAAAGAGTGAACATGTCGACGCTGACAAATCTAAATGGCTCTGGTGGTTTTCATGATGAGACGAACTGGAGATCCTGGTCATGTACTGGAGATTATTTTGCCACCCTACAACCGACTTTATAAAACAGAATTTTGGTTATACAAAGTTTAAACTGACTGGAATGCTCATACCGAGATCCATGCCATACTGATTGTAATTTAGTTTGGATTTGGGTTACATTAACTGCATTTTAAATCATAAACGTGTAAAAATATATACCATTGCTTTTATCCTGTCTTAGAGGATGTTACCCCTCTTTCAGAAAAGAAATTACAGTAACATTTCAAATATGAAACACAAATAACTCAAATGTCTGTACATTTAAAAACAACTTAGAGCACATCTCTAGCCAGTCTCAGCTGTGGCTCAGTTGATAGTATGCTCACCTGAGTTAGAAGGCTTAGGTTCAAGTCTCACTCAGAGACTTGTGCATCTAAATCTAGACTGTTACTTCAGTAAAGTACTGAGGGAGTGCTGTGGCGTTGAAGGTGCCATCTTTCAGAGGAGACATTAAACATTGTTTCTGTTCGCTGTCTCAGGTGGATGTGAAGGATTCCTTGGAGCTATTTTTAAGCAGAGCTGGCGAGTTCTCTCTGCTGTTCTGTATCCCTCAACCAATAGCACCAAAATAAATTATGTGGTCGTTACTGCATTATTCTTTGTGGGAACTTGCTGTACATGAACTGATAAACTACCTGCTGCATTTCTTATTACAGTGCCTACACCTCAAAACAACTTCATCAACTGTATTATATTTGGGATGTTCTAAGGTCATGAAGGGCACAAGTATTTCTTTCCTTTCAAGGGCAAACATTTCAATCATTGGGAGATGGCCTCTTGCTTTTGCACATTGCCAAACTACACACCATTGATTTTAGCCTGGAGCCTAAGCTTCCAGCATTTGAAGGACAGACTGAGTCTGTTGATCCTGTTGTACAAAGCTCTCTTGTGCAATGAATGTTTTCTCATCCGCCTCTCCAGTGTAATGCATGTTTTTCTTTGACTCTCTCCTGTGTACTAAATGTTTTTCTATAAAGTTCTCCTGTGTAAAGATGTTATTTTTCCAGAATCCATGAAAAAATTTCTGAACCCATTCTAGCGTCAGGCAGTTATGTTCTGAGAACATGGGCTTATAGGGGCACCTTATAAGTAGCAAAAATTAATATTTATGTTTGAGGTTGCAACAGGTTGAATTGGACGTCTCGGGAATAATACCATGAGTGCATTTTCAGATACCCTCTACTCAAACTCTTCCCCTTAGCCAGATTTGGAAACTGTTGCAAGTTTCTGATGAGTTCCTTTGTTGAAGGTCATGAAAGATTCATTCATCTCAGTTTGATGACATCCTATCAATATCCTGCCAGTAGATTAGTCACATGAAAATATATTTTACACTCAATACAGAGCTTGCATTTCAAATCACACCAGCCCCACTGTAGCAAGACACCAAGGCTCCTTGCAGCACCTTCCAAACCTGTGACCTCTACAACAAAGAAGGCAGCAGATACACAGGAGCATCTACGCCTGAAACTACACACCGGGTTTTTGAACTATTTTGCTATTGCTCTGTTGCTGGGTGAAAATCCTGGAACTCCCTTCTAACAGCACAGAGGATATGCCTACTCTGACAACTGCAGCAGTTCAAGAAGGCAGCTCACCATGACCTTTCTCAAGGGCAGTTCAGATGAACAACAATTACTGGTCCAGCCAGTCACTCCCACATTCTGTGAAATAATTTAAAAAAGGCTTAATCTAAGCCATATTTTTGTACCATTCAATCAGTTGAAGTGATTTAAATATACAAGTTATTACTTACAGTGTTTGTGACAGTCTATTGTTAATTAAAGTGATTGGAATTTATGGCATGAAGTAAAATACAACAAATTGAGGGGATGACAGTCAATTATACTGAACAATCCTGCTCAACTCACCACCTAATCCCAAACTAGTGATTTTTAGGCGGTCAAAGTACATAAAACCCCCTAAAGACTCCTTTCCCAAACCACATCTGTGGGGTGGCACGGTGGCTCAGTGGTTAGCACTGTTGCCGCACAGCACCCGGGATTCGGGTTCAATTCCCACTTTGGGCAACTGACTGTGTGGAGTTTACACACTCTCCCCATGTCTGCGTGGGTTTCCTCCGGGTGCTCCGGTTTCCTCCCACAATCCAAAGATGTGCAGGTCAGGTGAATTGGCCATGCTAAATTGCCCATAGTGTTAGGTGCATTAGTCAGGGGTAGGGGACTGGGTCTGGATGGGTTACTCTTCGGAGGGTCGGTGTGGACTTGTTGGGCTGAAGGGTCTGTTTCCATACTGTAGGGAATCTAATCTAATCTAACCACATCCATGACAATCAGCTCCTTCAATTCTTTCAGCAAACAGGAAACATCATCCTAGAGAGTGGCAACCTCTTCATTGGCACTGCCACACTGGGAAATATTCTGTCTCAAGTGATATCTGTGAAATGAATGGACTTAATTGACCTAGCTGTGATCCTCCTGGTGGTGTTAACAGATATATCTTGCTTTGTTAAACAAATGCTATTTATGGATGCTGTTACATAAGATGTGCAAGGCTTGTACATGTTTGAGTTGTGGTCAGGTAGAGAGAACCTGAACTCTCCTTCCGCTCAGCTAATGTTCCGTTGCTGTGGAAACCATTGCTAGCAGAACCCGTTTGGATTGGATGGTGCAACAATTTTCACATAACCTACACTGGCACTCAGCTAATTCAGAAAGTAAATTCAGGTACTGTCAGACTTCCTAAATGATCATATCATTTATTGACTACATTGATCTTCATCTGCTGGTTTAAAAGAGAATTAGGATGTTTGAAATGACTTCCATCTAGGGTTTCATTCAGCTAGGGTATAATGCATTGAGGAAAGCTCATTGAAATACAGAATTATACCAATGCAATTGCCATGGTGCACATTCAACATTGCAAATGAGACAATGTTTTAACAGGTTTAATGATGAGTCAACTTCTGTACATCAAATACAAATGTTGCGCTTGTATCCTGATAAGGAGGCAGGGGATATAAGGTCTCTGAAGCACTGGTGATATTGCATCACAGACTTCTACTAAAATGCCTACCACACACTTGACCTCTCTGTCACTGCAAGGTACTCAACATTGGGTTGGTAGTTTATCCTACCTCCTTTTTACTTCAAAATTATTTTTTGCTTTTTGCTTCCAAAATCTGTAGCCAGTTTTCTGACAACTCTACAACAAATGTCTGCAATCAGGTTTATGATCCCCATAGTACTAAAATTATCAAAAGTCACAAATGATATTTGCTGTGATTATGAATGCAGTAAATGAGTTCTTCTTGTCCCTTGGGTACTATATATATCTTGCAAATTGGTTGTTTGCACCTTTCTTCCAGTGTCCAGCTGCTATTGTCTGGTTCCACTCTTACCTAACTATCTCTTCTCTATGGTCAGAAAATTTCCTGCAATGACTAACCTCCAGCTGCAGTTCCCCAAGAGCCATTGGTCTCCTCCTAACCCTTATCTAAAAACTGTCTCGTCCATTATTTCTTTCTGTAATACATGAATTGCGTCACTATAATACATATAAGAGTATAGTCACAGTTGAAATTACATTTCTACTGTATTAATTGGTTTACGATTTTCCCATCTGTGGTAAGAGTTCCCAGTTCTGTTTGTACACACTCCTAGAGATTTTAGAAACTTTGGAACAGGAGTCAGCTATTCAACCTAACAAGGTGGCTACACGTTTGATGTGACTGTGGTTGAACAAACACTTCAACGCCTTTTACCCATGCAATGCCCATAATCCTTTAAGGTATTGATCTAACAAACGTTCCTTCAAATATACTCAAAGACAGAGCACAGTCCTCAGACACACAGAAAGATTCACCACCTTCTGAGTAAACAAATGCTCATAATGGTCCTTCCTTTTATTTTTAAATTGTGTCCTCTGGCTCTAGACTCCCCGGCCAAGGGAAACATCTTACTTGCAAATACACTTTTTATCTCTTTAAATATTTCGTATATTTTGTCTTGTGTTGGCCCAATTTCAACACCCAATCCAGTCAAACAGCTATATTCTCACTATCTCCAACATGTTTATATAGAATAAACATACAGATGGAAAGAACAAGTATACACACTGCACCTATTTCAACAAAATAAGTGACAGCCTTGTTCTAATTAATTTCGCAGGACAATGCCTTGACTAATCAGAGTTGATCTGCCTGATTCAAGATTTAAACAAAGCTTGGCAGTTAATTGTCAATTTTTAATGGATACATTAATAGATGCACCGTCTGTCCAACCAGAATCCACTCACCATCAAATTGGCACTGTTCTCTCAAACAGCATAGATGTTGTTTTCCCTTCACAGTGGTGTTTCTTGTGAATTGTCCTGGTGAGTTCAAGATGAAAAACTTTGACAGCAATACTCAAGGATGAATTGAAAAAAGGTGAGAAAACTATGAGAATAAGCTAGCGAGAAATATTTTTAAAAGTTGCTACAGGTATTTAAACAAGAGAAGAGTCAGTAAAGCAAGTGAATGTGTTCTAGAGAGTGAATCTGGTGAATTATTGATGGGAAATAAGGAAATGAAATAAAATTGAACAGATATTGTGCATCAGTCTTCATTGTACAGGATAAAATAACACCCCAGTAAGGACTGTAAATCTAGAGACAAAAGAGAGGTAGTAACTTAAATCAACTACAAAGAGGAAAGGGCACTGAAGAAATGAAATATCAATGAAAATGAAAAGGGATGCTTTGCTACATTTGTACAGGGCATTAACTGATACCATATCTAGAGTGATGTGAACAGTTTTGGTCTCCTTACTTAAAAGGCATAACTGCATTCAAAACAATTATTAGATAAGGTTTAACTGACCTTCCTGGGATGAGGAAAAATGAGACAGATTGGGCCTGCATCCATTAGAATGTAGAAGAATGAGATGTGAGTTTACTGAACCATAAGATCCTGAGGGGACTTGACAGGGTGCATGCTGGAAAGATGTTTCCCTTTTGGGAGAGATTAGTACTAGAGACAATTTACAAATAAGGAATCCCCCATTGAAGATGGGATGAGGAATTTGTTTTCTCTCTCTCTGAAGTTTGCAATTCTGTGGAACTCTGTTCCCAGAGCACATTAAAGATGGGTCATTGAATATTTTCAAGGCAGTGACAGATAGATATTTTGCTAACAGGGGAGACAAGATGTGTGGCAAATAGGCAGGAGGGTAGTGACATGGCCACGATCAGACTAGCCATGGTTTTGTTACTGACGCAGGTGTGGTGGGCCAAATGGGCCATAATAATTCCGTGACAGTAGAACAAGCCCGAGCTACCAAAAGGTCTACTCCTGCTCCTAATTCATGTGTTTGTATCATTCTGTGCAACTAAGTCACTAATTCTCGACAGTTCATGTGGGAAAATGGAACAATGCATAACCTGACTCACCTGCCTCTAACCAGACCACACACCCAGGCTTCATTGCTGCATGTATCATAAAGTCGAAAGAGAGTTCTTTACAAAATACTCAGAGATCATTTGTAAGATCTCCCATTCCGCCAATAAACCAACTCTTAGAACAATGAGCTACAATTTCCTTTAATTACTAACATGAATTTAAAAAAAAGTATAAAGTGATATTATTTTTGAACATGACGCTAAAATTCTAGGAACTGACTCGAAGCAACATTTTCCCATTGATGTTAGGATCCAGGATTTTTCTCAACATAACACTCCAGTTGTTAGTTCATGTTTGCTCCCAGTTGCTGATATTCTTGACATTCTGTACATCATATTTCCAGAATTTACCCAGGCATATTTATACCAAAACGTTCATTGTCAGAGTTCTGAGAAATGTGCATAAATAAAACTTTCCTTTACTTGGAAAAATACATTGGCTTCAAAGGTTTGAAAGGAACAAATGTTTACAGTCAAGCGTTATTACATTTGACTTAAAGAAAATATACATGGCTCCAATGAACTCGGGGAGGGTAATCTTTCTGTTGACATAAATTTCTATCAGTATGAAAAAATATCCCAAGGACAGGGCTGTATTTGCCTTTGCACAGTTATCTTTTCTTGTGCAATTAAGAAAACTTCCTGTTCGTGTGAGATTACTTGAATAAAGCACATTTCAAAGTGCTGCAATTCAATCAGGGCTTTAAATGGGGAGTGCACTTCAAACAGAACTTTACAGTAGCCAGAACTCAGAGCTGGCACTTTTCAGTAAAGTGATATAGTGAGGCAGACCACTTAAGTTCCTATACGTGATGTCACACAGTGATAGGATGTGACCAGTATTGTGAGATCCTCAACTCTCCCATGTTTCCTATGTCATTTGGGGGGAGGGGGGAAACAATGAATACATTAGACACTTTCTCATATAGGGAGAAGTAAACTTAGGCTGTTCTGGTTCTCTTAACTGCAGCTTGATCAAGTGCAGCGTCAACAAAGATTCAAAGGTATAGTATGTGGGGCCAAAAGGAGCAAAGAAAAATATGATTTAAAAGTGAGGGAAAAGAAAATCTTTTAACCATGGAACTGGATATCGAAAGAGTTAAAAATGCAGCATCTGTGTTTTTGGAGTTTTGAAAAGAAATAAGATGACTATGATTATTAAAAATAAATGATCTGACCGTACAGTAAGATTCCCTCTTCTTGAGAAAGCAGAGTTAATCAAGATTTAAAATGTAAATTTAATCTAGCATATATTCCCAATTCAACAAGAGAGACTTTTAAATCTTAAAACCCTGGCTGTAGCAGGAAATAGAGATCAAAGTTTTAACTACAAATCAGGGTGCAGGAGATTATTTTGGAACGCCTCCACTGTTCACTGTTGCTAGGGCCCAGGCTCTCGCGAGTTAAGAGCAGGCTAAGCAGTCCATGCATCGATCCTCTCTTGAATCATTCAAATTAGGGTGGGAATGTTTCTACTACAAAAGGTATTACTAAGCATTAAAGATTTCATCTAAAAACACAAGGCAGACAGAATTGATACGAGGGTGTACGTGCGTATGGAGTTAGCAGAGTCATTTATCTTGAGAAGAAGCAGACTGTATTGATTGCTTTGGTCTATTGTTCCATTTTGAAGTCCCTGAAGTTCAAGTTCATCCTGCAATTACATCATGTCTGGTTTCCCATGGCAACCAGACAGCTCCAGACATGACTTTACTCTGCAGGGCACAACACACTTCTAACGCACTTTAAGATCACAATTCAAAATGCAGTCAGTTACTTAAGGAACACAGTTAACTATCTGTCTACATTTTAATACATGAGAAACAAAACACAGAAAAAAAATAAATTTCAACTGCAAATGGACATTTTTACATTTGTCACAAAAATCAATCCAATGTGAGCAAATATTTGTTAAAAGGAATTGCAAACATCAAAATCAATATACAACATTGCTCTCTGATACAGAGGCAGGAATCCATCACCTCTTACCCTGTATTAAATATTTAAATATTAAAGTATAAAAACATGAAAAAAGAAACATAATCCAATGAAGGGATTGAGGTGATGTCAGCTGGATGGAGTAGTTTGTGGATGCTACTTAAACCATAAGTGTTGTTTTACCTTCCATTGTACCAGCTTTATTATTTACCAATTTATTTTATTAATTATTTACTAATATTTTTATATTCTCTTGTGAAAATTATGATATAATCTGAAGAAAAGCCACAGGTGCCTGCAATCATTTAGAGACTTATCCAATTGATGAATATTAGTGCGGGGCTTTAGTGGGGATTGCTGGCAAACTCATGATTGGGGCAGGGGACGGGGTGCGCAGTAATGGCAATGTGTGTGGTGGAGGGCACAGAGGGAAGTTACAGCTGAACCATGTCTTATTTTCTTCCATCAGTCACATATATGGACTTCCAATATGACCAACTAAATGGCAGTTCAGGCCAATGATCATAGCTGTTAAGTGGATCCAAAGCTAATGGAGATTAGGAACCAAGCTGCATAGCTTTTCCTTCACAATAACTTTATTCACAGTCTTACATATCTCCTATCTACAAAAAACAGTATCCAAGCCAAACTCTTTGAAAGATATTTTTCAAACAACCTGTTTAGAAATATTATGACAAGCTTCAGTGCCCAATGGGACTTGAACCTGAACCTCCAGGTTCAAATGTAGGAGACACTACCACTGCGTCAAAAGATACTAACTTCAATCAACCTGTTTTGACTTGTTATGACACTCCTAAATGGCCATCACATTCTGCGTAGGACTCAAATCCAGACCTTCTGACCCAAAATTGAGGACACAACTGCTTCACAACTCCTGCCTCATTTTTTGTTTGTGCTTATTTATTTTAATCAACCTGCCCATTACACCTAGGCCTCCTGGCCCACAGAGAGGGACAATACTGCCATGACACGAAAGGTACTGACCACTTTTTAATGTGTGCTTCGATATTTTTAATCAACCTGTTCAGCCATGTACATATCTGAAGAAGCTGATAGTTGAACCCAAGCCTCTTAGTTCAGACATAGAAACATTACTACAAGATCTTCTGTGTCCTTTTTATCTGTGGTTTCTTTCTAGATCTGGAAGTGATATCACACACAACCAAGCTTTCTCATCACCAAATCACCATGATTTTATTTGTCCTTAAAGGCAATCTATGAACACCCCATCAGCTGTTCACCCTTAACCATGTAAGTGACTTGTAATGATATTAGGTCTTTTTTTTTTCTTTTGGTCCCCCCAAATGGCTGAGTTGAGCTAGTTCAGAAGAGACATGAAATGAACCTGAATATCATTGCTTTTCATACAACGAGCCAGTCAGGGATCATACAAAGTGGTTCACAGTTTGAGTTATTCTGAAGACCTCAACATCGTTGAACAAGGTATCATGCAAAAATTGGGCAACTCATGCAAACACTGGAGCCAGAAAAAAAGCCTTTCAATCCTATCTACCTGGTCAACATTCAGATCCAAGTTTCGGTCATGAAGGATAGCATTCCAGAGTCAGAATATCTAGCTATTTAAACAAATGACTCAAATGAGATACTTGTTGCCTTGAATATATTTACAGCATTGTCATCTCCAATCTAAAGATATATCTCAGGATAATTTTTTTAAGTGAATTACACAAAATATTAGCTTGCATTCACTCAATCTTTTATTCAAACGTTGACACAAATAGCCAGATTTCAGTCTGGGAAGGCTGTAGATCCCAAAACGTACCTGTTAAAAACATTGATGGTTTTATCTTCAATGTGATGTCACTGGACTGGTCCAATATCAATTAATGGAAAAACACCCCCCAGTCCCTTTATGCATAACATGTAAAAACTGCACACACCTTAAAAATAAACTGAAAAAATATGTTTTTAACTCAATGGATCAAGTAATTGGAGAAACACTTGAATTCTGCTCCTATACATGAAAATAAGGAAACACTATAATAGTGCAGGATGGGGAATTTTTTTGGTTACCAATTCTTAAATAGAGAAATTCCCAAAATTAATATCTTAAACTGGATTAATTATAAGAGGATTAGAAGTATATTGGAGGTATAGTGTAATTATAGTGTGATTACATAAATTCCTAGTGGAAAACAGAGAATTGACAGCTTATATGGGGCAGGATCTTCCCAGACCCTGAACAACATGGGCATTGGAAACAAAGTTGGGAAAACAGTGTGAGAAATCACAGTAATGCGTTTCTCACAACTGAAAGCAAAATATCTGATTCTCTATCCAAGTGTTGAACGGCAAGACGAAAATCTCGTTAGACAGCAACAAGAGGGCTATTTGAATCAATTTGCATGCATTATCATGTCATTACTACCTAATCTCACATCATTAATATGCAGTTCCACATTCTTCCAAGTCAGATAGAAACAAGACAGTCACAATTCCCAACATCTGATGACTGTAGATCACTGCTTGTTCCTCTTGCCTCCATCTTCAGCAGCAATCACTGGCATCTCAGGGCATGTTCTATGGGCAGTGGCAACCCATACCCCTCACAATGGATGTTAGCATAGGACAGATATCAGCCTCTCTGCACAGATCTGGCACAGCTCTGACCCACTTACATATAGCTTTTCATTTTAATGCTGAACTTTGGCATGAACTATCACCTTTCATTGTAATATTGCTACATTAAAAATGGTGCTTGTGCCATTAAGTCCCAGGAGGTACTGGTACTGGCGAGTACTCCTGATGAGAGGAAAGACAGGATGGTAGTGTGCCATTGGATGCATGGCAGATAGCTAATGAGGTGAGTTTTGGAGAATAATATGAGAAATCTTACTAGGGCTCATGAGGGAAACCCTCCACAAAACTTGTCAAAATTGTCATGTATATAGTTTCTGGTAAAATTCAGCCAATAGTCGCTGTTTTTAGGATTTGAAAGGGGATATAATCTTTACTGGAATCCGAGGGTAAAGAGAATGCTTAGGGCAGGGCGGTGGGAGCTGATTCAAACTAAACCACAAAACCCATACATTTGCTGATGACATGAAGCTGGACAGGAAAGTGAGTCTCAAAAGCTGGTTAAAATGTCTACAAATGGCTACAGAAAAGATAGGGAAAATGACAGTTGGGAGTATAATGTGTGAGAATGCAAACTTGTCACTTGGGCAGGAAAAATAAGAAAAGATATTATTTAAATGGAGAGAAATTGTAGAACATCGTGATGTAGACGGATTTGGGTGGCTTGGTTCATGAATCACCAAAGATTAGCAGGTAGAGCAAATGAGTGAGAAGACAAGAGATATGCAAGGAGAGTGGAAATATATGTTATAAGTTTTACTGTAGGGCCTACGGGAGACCAAATCTGAAGAACTGTTTACGAAAACATAGGTGAAATGGATACAACTGCACTGGAAGCAGTTCAAAGAAAATTCACGTAATGTATTCCTGAAATAAAGAATTTAGCTATGGGAAATGGTTGAACAAGTGGAGCGTTTACCCATTGCAGTCCAGAGAATGAGAGGTGATCTGCATGAAAACTATACGATCATTAGGGCACTGATAGGACCAACATGAGAAAGATATTTCCTCTTGTGTGGGAGGCTAAAAGAAGGGGACATAGTTTATAAAAAAAGAGAAGTCATTTTAGTCATTTTCTGCTGTTCTTCCTATTCTGACCAATCATAATAACTTAAAAACATAAGAACTTAAGAACTAGGAGCAGGAGTAGGCCGTCTGGCCCTTCGAGCCTGCTCCACCATTCAATAACATCATGGCTGATCTTTTTGTGGCCTCAGCTCCATTTACCCGCTCTCTCGCCATAACCCTTAACTAAGAACTATTCAAAAAATTATCTATCTTAGCTTTAAAAACATTCAATGAGGAAGCCTCAACTACTTCACTGGGCAAGGAATTCCACAAATTCACAACCCTCTGGTTGAAGAAGTTCCTCCTCAATTCAGTCCTAAATCTGCTCCCCCCTCTTGTCCTGGTTTCACCCGCCAATGGAAACATCCTCCCTGCTTCTATCTTATCTATTCCCTTCATAATTTAATATGTTTTTATAAGTACCTCCTCATTCTTCTAAATTCCAATACATATAATCCAGTCTACTCAGTCTCTCTTCATAAGCCAACGCCCCTCAACTGGGCAGCACTGTGGCTCAGTGGTTAGCACTGCTGCCTCACAGCGCCAGGGACCCGGATTTGATTCACGCCTTGGGCAACTGTCTGTGTGGAGTTTGCACGTTCACCGCGTGTCTGCATGGGTTTCCTCCGGATGCTCCAGTTTCCTCCCACAGTCCAAAGATGTGCAAGTTAGGTGAATTGGCCATGCTAAATTGCCCATAATGTTAGGTGGGATTTGTCATGGGTAAATGTAGGGGAATGGGTGAGTTGCTCTTCGGAGGGTCGGTGTGGACTGGTTGGGCCGAAGCTCTGTTT
The DNA here is from genome assembly GCF_004010195.1 of Chiloscyllium plagiosum. Taxonomy (NCBI): domain Eukaryota; kingdom Metazoa; phylum Chordata; class Chondrichthyes; order Orectolobiformes; family Hemiscylliidae; genus Chiloscyllium; species Chiloscyllium plagiosum. The sequence continues at coordinate 21,405,457 of NC_057740.1, read as the reverse complement.
CCATACTGTAGGGAATCTAATCTAATCTAAAAAAAAATCTAAAACTCTAGAATCAACCTAGTGAACCTCCTCTGCGCCTTCTGTAGTGCCAGCATATCCTTTCTCGAGTAAGGAGACCAAAACTGCATGCAGTACTCCAGGTGTGGCTTCACCAGCACCCTATACAGCTGCACCCTAACCTCCCTGCTTTTAAACTCAATCCCTTTCACAATGAAGGACAAAATTCCATTAGCCTTTTTCATTACCTGTTGCACCTTCAGACCAAGCTTCTGTGATCCATGCACAAGGACACCCAGGTCTCTTTGCCCAGCAGCATGCTGCAATTTTGTCCTGTTCATGTAATACAGTTATTCCTACCAAAATGGATGCCTTCACATTTATCAATATTGTACTCCATCTGCCAGACCTTTGCCCATTCACTTAAACTATCTAAATCACTCTGCAAACTTTTAGTCCTCTGCACACTTTGCTCTATCACTCATCTTAGTGTCATCTGCAAATTTTGACACACTACATCGGTCCCCAACCCCAAATCATCTATGTAAATGGTAAATAATTGTGGTCCCAACACTGATCCCTGAGACACACCACTAATCACTAATTGCCAACCGAAAAGCATTCATTTATCCCCACTCTTTGCTTCCTGTTAGTTAACCAATCTTTTATTCATGCTAATAGGCTGCCTGTAATGCCATATGCACTTTTTTGTTTTATTTTCTTGAATATTCATTTCCCAGCTTTGATCCTCCTGTAACCATGCCTCCATTATGGCTTTAAGATCATACCTGTTAAACTTCATGAGTTCATTCACCTGTTCTCAATACTACATGCATTTAAGCATTAATTTTGCCTTTAATGAATATTCCCCTCTTTGAACCTATTTGATGCATATTTTTAAGGCTTGCACACTCTATCCCTTCCTATTGCCTTCTGAGCATCATTAATAAAACTACCCTGAGGAGCCACATCCTTTGCTGCATATAACCCCCTTCCAAACACTCTCCACCTTTTTTAAAAGCCCTCTTTTACAGCCCTATATATTTGATTTGCTAAGACGCTGGTCCTAGCATGGGTTCAAATGAAGCTGGACCCACCGAAGCAGTCCCCTTCTACCCCATTACTGGAGCCAGTGTCCAAAGAACGGAAATCCATTCCGCCCACAACCAATCTTCAAAGAATGCAATTAACTCCTTTACTTTATTTACTAGATTCCAGTTTGCCTCTGGCTTGAAATTGAGATCCTGAGATTATTACCTTGGAGGTTCTGCTTTTTACTTTAACTCCTAACTGTTCAAAATCATTCAGAACTTCCATTCCAGTTCTTTCAATGTTATTGTCACCAACATGGATGTCAACAACTGGATCTCTCCACTCCTGTTCGCAAATTCTCTTCCAACCCCGAGAGGCCTTTGAGACTTGCACTCACAGCTGAGAACAGGATCTAATTGCTGTACCCTAAATTATTCTGTTCCTATTTCCTCCCCCAACCCTGGCACTTGAATGAATCCCTGTATCACAGCATTGTGGTCAGTTTGCTCATTCTCCATGCAGTCCTCACTCTCATCCACACAGCTTGCAAGAACCTAGGTACAATTGGGCAATTGCAGCGCCCAGGACAGCGCTGCACACGTCCTGAGGGATTCGAGGTGGTCCACCTGAAAGCAAAATACTCTGGATGCTGTGGAGTTCTGAAGATGATTCATATTGGATTCTACAGATGCTGCTAGGGTTGCTGAATTTCTGCACCACACTGTTCTTATTTTAAACTGGCCCACATCATTGTTCACAGGATTTATAAATTTGCAGGAGGCTGAAGAGTTGGGCATTAGGTTGTATATCTTGGCCTGGCTTTCCTCTGCCACTTGCTGGATAGATAAAGGTGGTGAAGAGCAGAATGATGAAGGATAGCTCCAGCTCTGCTGTAGCCATCCTGGATTCGTACAATAATCTGACCTGTCACTTATATGCTTTTCCTTAAATTTGATACTTTGCCTAACTTCCTGTAGTTAACCATGGATGGTGGGTCCTCCCTTTAGATTTTTTGTTACAGCAGGAATGTATTTAGTCTGAGGATAAGAGCATAATATGTAGGAGCAGAAGGAGGCCACCCTTTATTATTAGAAATCTGTCTATCTTAACATTGAATAAACTTAATCACCCAGCTTTCACAGCCCTTTGTGGCAAAGCATTCCATCAACCTCTGAAAAAGAAATTCCGCCTCATCACTGTTTTAAATGAGCGACTCCTTACTCAGAAATTATGCCCTCTGATTCGAGACTCTCCCACAGAGGAAATGACCTTTCTGCATCTACCCTGTCTGGACTCCTAAGAATCTCATATGTTTCAATAAGACCCCACTCAATCTTTTAGACTCCAATGAGTAGAAGTCCAACCTGCCCAACCTCTTCTCTTAAGTTAACCCTCCATACCCGGAATTAAACGAGTGAACCTACTCTGGAATGCCTCTAATGCCAGTAGACCATTCAATAAATAATGACATTAAAATATTCATAGTATTCCAATTGTAGTCTAACTAGTGCTCCACACAGTTTGAGAGAGACTTCCCTATTTTCATTCCCTTTGAAATAAATGTTAACATTCCATTTGCCTTCCCTATTACCTGCTGAACTTGTATTCAAGATTTTTACGATTTATGTACACTAAATTCCTTTGTGCTGAGCTTTCTGCAGTCTTTCACCATTTAAATGATATTCAACTGCTCTATTCTTCCTGTCTAAGTGCCTAACCTCATATTTTCCCACATTATGTTCCACCTCCTAAGTTTTTGCTCACTCACTTAACCCGCTTATATCTATGTCATCCTCACCACTTGTCTTGTCATCCACAAATCTGACTATAGTACATTCACTTTCATCATCCAATTCATTAATATATATTATGGCAGCACTGATCCATGTGGCACTCCATGAGCTAAAATGTTTTCATCCTGAAAATGGCCAGGATGAAAATGGCCAAATCCCAACTTTCTCTCTATTAGTTAGTGGATCCTCTATCCATACTACTCCAAAAGGGTGGCACGGTGGCTCAGTGGTTAGCACTGCTGCCTCAATGTACCAGGGATCTGGGTTCAATTCCCACCTCAGGTGATTGTCTGTCTGGAGCTTGTACATTCTCCCAGGTCTGCATGGTTTTCCTCTGGGTGCTCCGGTTCCCCCCACAGTCCAAAGGTAGCATGATCATGTTAAATTGCCCATAGTGTTAGGTGCATTAGTCAGGGGTAAATGTAGGGGAATGGGTCTGGGTGGGTTGCTCTTTGGAGGGTTGGTGTGGACTTGTTGGGCCTAAGGGCCTGTTTCCATACTGTAGGGAATCTAATCTAAAACATTATGGGCTCATCTCTTATTAAGTAGCCTTCATGCTAATATATTACACCTACTACTTCCCCTTGACCTCTTCAAATAACAGTAATAAAATCGTCATACCTGATTTCCCCTACATGAAGCCATGTGGACTTTACTTGATTATATTATGCGTTTCTAAATGCTCTGCTATTATATTCTTTATAACAGACCCCAACAATTTTGCCAATGACAGGATTAGCTGACTGGCCTTTTCGGTTATTTTTTTGTCTCCCTATTTGAATAAGTGTGCGACATTGTCAGTTTTCCAGTCCTCTGGGACTTTTCCAGAATCTAAGAATTCTTGGAAGAATGCTACCAGCCAATTCTAAAATTCAGCCAATCAAGGCCAGGTGACTTACTGATCTGTAGCCCTATTAGGTTTCCTGGTATCTTTTCTCGAGTGATAGTTACTGTGTTTATTCTCTCTCAAACTTTAGCCCCTTGATTATTTAGTCATTTTGGACAGCTATTATTGTACTCTTGACAATTTTAAAAATAATTAAAAGTCAATACATACTACAGTCCCCTTTCCTCCTGCATCATATTGTCTCTGTTGAGTGTTTCTTCTTTACTTTTATTTAAAAATGTGTCTTTAATCACGAGAAATTTTAGGGCGTGGGTTTGGAATTCTCACTAAAATTTGCCTCAGATTTATAGAAAGAGCCATTTATATATATATATAGAAACCAAACACCAAAATTACCCAAAAGTTTGCTTACTTTTTCAGAGAAAACAGAACAAAATTATTAAAAGCTCCTTAATACTGGCTCAGTATTCCTGCTAAATATCATCTGGTGAAATGCATGGCATAAAAGGGGATGAAAGATCTCTCTAAGTGACTGTAATCTGGTGTATGCTCTTTCTCTTGCTCCTTTCCCCATGAGCGCATTGTACTAAATTACTGACTTTAAGACAGATTCATTGAAACCCTTGTGTCCTTTAGGATTGCAATGTAAAAAACTGGAAGCTGTTGTGTGGGTAGGGATTAATCTATTTTTATCCAGTACTATTAGCATATACAACACCTCCAGATTCGTATATTGACATTCATCAGTTTTATCTGGAACTCCAAATCAAGCACTTGCCAATATACCAGACAAAGAGGGAAGAAGTATAATCATCTTGTGCTGATGGTTTTGGGTGTAATCCATAATATGTGAATGCAAGCGGTGGGCTAAAGGGGAAAGGCCTTCAACATTGAATTGTGAATCCAGACAAGTCTGCATGTTCTTGAAGATTGTCACTTGTCACACCAAGACGCTGAATGTAAAACCCGGATGGACCAGCATACCTGGTCATATTAGAATGGCAACATTGTCTTGAATGTTTTTAAGGGCATGTGCATTGGCTCTGAAAGTAGTTCCAGAGTTCTCCAATGTTGATACTGCTGTGACTGATACCAGGTATCTTTTGCAAATTTGTCTCCAGGACATGGATGTTGTGGGCTTAGCCAGCATTTATTGTCTTTTCTTAATTTCCCTTGAAAATGTGGTGGTCATCTGCCTTATGAATTGCTGCAGTCCATGTGGTGTAGTTGCACCCCCAGTGCCACTAGGGAAGCAAGTCTAGATTCAGACCCAGCAATTAGATGAAGGAATGGCACTATAGTTCCAAGTCGAGAAGATGTGTGATTTGGAGAGGAAGTTGCAGATGAAGGTATTCTTCTATATCTGCTGCTTTTATCCTAGATGGTAGAGCTCAAGAGTTTGGAATATGCGGTTAAGGAGCTTTGCTGAGTTGTCGCAGTGCATCTTAAAGAAGATACACACTACTGTCGCTGTCATTTGGTGCTTAAGGGAGTGAATGCAGAAGTTGTCAGATGGAATTCCAATCAAGCAAGCACCTTTGTCCTAGATGGTGTTGAGCTTGAGGATTATAGGAGTTGCACCCATCTGGACAAGTAAAGAGTGTTCCATCAAAGTCCTGACATGCCTTGCAGATAGCAGAAAGGCTTTGAGGAATCAAGAGGTGAAGCATTCACTACAGAATTATCAGCCTATAACATGCTCTTATAGCCCCAGTATTTATGTGACAGATCCAGGTTCTAGTCAATGGCAACCCCCAGGATGTTAAAAGTGGGGGGATTCTGAGATGGTATTGTCATTGAATAAAAGGCGAGATGGTTGGATTCTCTCTTGTTGGAGATGGTCATTGCCTAGAACTTGTGAGGTGTGAATGTAACTTGCCACTTATCAGCCAACATCAGAATTTTGTCCAGGTTTTCCTGCATTGAACATGACTGCTTCACTATCTCGTAAGTCAAGAATGGCACTGAACATTATGCGATCATCAGTGCGCATTCCCACCACTGACTTTATGATAGAGAAAAAGTCACTTATGAAGCAGCTGAAGGTGATTGGGCCCAGGGAAACTTGAGAAACTGATGCAGTGATGTCCTGTAGCTGAGATGTTAGAGTCAATTGACTTCCAACAACACAATGATTTTCCTTTGTGCTAGGTATGAGACCAACAAGCAGAGAGTTAACCTCACCTGTTCCCAGTTCCCTGGATTCTATTTTTGGTAGGCTCCTGAATGTCATACTTTGTCTAATGATACCTTGATGTCAAGGCAGCCATCCTTACTTATTCACTTCAGCTCAATGATTTCAGGAGTGTCAGTTAGCAGCTTCTTGTTGAATAACAGCCACCGGGTAACATTTCCAATGACACTTTCCATCACTTTGCTAATTATTGAGAAGTCAGTAATTGGCTAGGTTGGATTTGTCCTGCTTTACTTAGACAAGGTATACCTGGGCCATACTCTACATTGAAGGAACAGGAGAATCGACGTTTTGGGCATAAGCCCTTCTTCAGGAATGAAGGTTTACTATATTTACTGTAAACATTTACTACTACATTTACTATAAACCGACCGACTCCCACAGCTACCTAGACTACACCTCCTCCCACCCTGCCCCCTGTAAAAACGCCATCCCATATTCCCAATTCCTTCGTCTCTGCCGCATATGCTCCCAGAAGGACCAGCTCCAATACCGCACAACCCAGATGGCCTCCTTCTTCAAAGACTGCAATTTCCCCCCAGACGTGATCGATGATGCTATCCACCGCATCTCCTCCACTTCCCGCTCCTCCGCCCTTGAGCCCCGCCCCTCCAAACCCCACCAGGACAGAACCCCACTGGTCCACACCTACCACCCCACCAATCTCCATGTACAGCGCATCACCCGCCGTCACTTCCGCCACCTCCAAACAGACCCCAGCACCAAGGATATATTTCCCTCCCCTCCCCTATCAGCTGTCCGTAGAGACCACTCCCTCCGCGACTCCCTTGTCAGATCCACACCCCCCACCGACCCAACCACCACTCCCGGCACCTTCCCTTGCAACCGCAGGAGGTGCAACACTTGCGCCCACACCTCCCCCCTCACTTCTCTCCAAGGCCCCAAAGGAAACTTCCATATCCGCCACAGATTCACCTGCACCTCCACCCACATCATCTACTGCATCCGCTGCAGCCGGTGTGGCCTCCTCTATATTGGGGAGACAGGCCGCCTACTTGCGGAGCGATTCAGAGAGCACCTCTGGGCCACCCGGACGAACCAACCCAACCAACCTGTAGCACAGCATCTCAACTCCCCCTCCCACTCCACCGAGGATATGCAGGTCATTGGACTCATCCACCGCCAAACCACAACAACCCGACGGTCGGAGGAGGAGCGTCTTATTATCTTAGCCTGCTGGACACACTTTCCTCATTCCTGAAGAAGGGCTTATGCCCGAAACGTCGATTCTCCTGTTCCTTGGATGCTGCCTGACCTGCTGCGCTTTTCCAGCAACACATTTTCAGCTCTGATCTCCAGCATCTGCAGTCCTCACTTTCTCCCCATACTCTACATTGCCAGGCAGATGCCAGTATTGTAACTGTACTGTTTCATTCTTTCTGTACACTTCAGTCTGGAAACCATTCCCTGCACTGATTAGCTGGTCTTGTACTGGTGATCCCTTCTGTAATATTATACCTGAACTGATTCTGTTTCTTTATTCCTGCGTACACCTATATTCATTTGACATCACAATATTTAATATTAGTTCTTTATTGAAATAAAATCATTAAATTCCATAGTTGTCAAAGTATATGGTTGTCTCTAGAAACAGTTTAGCATTTTTAAATTATATAAATTTCCTGTTACATGTGAATTATTTTGAGTGGATCTGGCCTCTTTTATTATATCCATGGATGAAATACCATAGTAAACAGCTAAGTTAAACTTGGGCTAAATGTCAAATATTTTCAAAAGCAGAAATGAAATGACAGCAGTCAATTCTATGAATAAATTCTGCTTATAGTGCAGAAATACTTTATTACTATCTTATATGGTTACTCGACCTGAATAATAGCATTGGAGAGTAATTTTGCTATGAAATGAGCTGAATTAATGTAAAGTTCTAAATAACATTCGTTTATGCAGAACATGTTCGACTTTCAATATAGGAAGCATTTTTATGTGTTGCAAGATGAATAATACTCTGCTGATCAGCTGTGAAAGCTACTGTTTGTGTATTGCAGCTAGTGTAACATTTCAGTGACTGAAAACCTACACTACAGGGTTGGAGGTACAATGAGCTTAAATTTACTGGGATATCTTAAGTCCTGCTGGCGGGGTTGAAAGTAAGAGGAAACCTGCTTCAGCCATCTGTGCGATCTGGGGAATAACTTTCCTGGTAATGGCCAAATGATTGACTGCCTGCCACTGTCTAATCACAGGATCAGCTACATCATTGGAATCACAGTGCTGGCCATTACTAAGGATGAGACTGCTGAAGTCAGGATGCCTCTGTGATCAGGTGTCCCACCCTCAAAGAGGGATAAGGAGGATTGACAGCACTGGCATCTTGCAGACCTTTCCTAGCTTTGGCAGTTAAGGGGGAAGTTTGTTGTGGAATGGGACGCCAATTCCGCAGAGGTGGTGGGGAGTCAGGTGCAGACAGTGGGAAATGGGGAGTATGGGGGACAAGAGTTTGCGTGAGGGTGTGTGGGGAAGTCAGGATCGTGTCCAGGGGCAGGTGAAGGAGGAGTTGGGCGCAGAACTTGGGAAGAAGGTGCTGAATGATAGTCCAGGGGGCATAATTGTTCTGGAAGTGTTGTAATTGGGAATATGGGTTGAGTAGTCACAAAAATTAGACCACATGTTAATAGCCCAAATGTTTTTGGAAGGTTCCAGGTGTAGAGAAAGTGCCCATCTAATTGCTGGGTCTGAATTCCTGCAGAATTCCTTCGGACTCTTATGTTCTTCGGGCTCCAATGGACAATGCCCATTTATGCTTGAATAATGACTATCTGGTCATTCAGAAAATCTGGATCCATGTACTGTATACACTCAAATAGACTAGTTCCATTTATATCAGAATGTAGCTCTCACTGTCAATGCATCTTCTTTAAATCTTTTGAGGAATACAGGAACATTTCTATAAAGTTAGTAGGTTGAGCAGCTGCAGGGCACACTGAGCCTTCATGGATCCAAATGCTCCTTTTGCATTCTCATTCATTGACAGAATCAATGAACTTACAGGAGGCCATCTGACTTATCATGTCTGTACTGGCTCCTGAGAGAGCTACCCAGCCAGTAATATTCTGCAGTCCTATTTCTATAACTCTCGAAAGTCATAACTTCAAATATCTATCCAGCTCTCTTTTGAAATCTCAGATGGAAATTCCCTCCGTCATTCTCCCAGGCAGCGCACTCCAAATCCTAACAACCCTCTGATTAAAGACGTTTGTCCTCATCTCACTCCTGGCTCTCTTGCTGACAATCTTGAAATTGTGATCCCTAGTTACTGACAAATGAAATAGTGGAAACAGAATATCCTTCTTTACTCTGTTAAATTTGTTCAGCTTTTGAATACCTTAATAAGACAACCTCTTAATTTTTTCTGCTCCAGGGAGAATAAGCACAATTTCTCTCATCTTTTCTTGGAGCTAAAATCTGTCATTCTTGGGATCATTTTAATAACTCTCCTTTGCACTCTCTCCAGGGTTTTAACATTCATCCTTAAATAAGGTGTCCAGAACAGAACACAATACTCCAAATGTCTGACCAATGATTTGTAGAGATGCATGGATGACCTCCTTGCTTTTATATTCTATGCCTCAATTTATAAACGCAATGATCCATGTACAGGATGTACATGTATTTGGAAAGGCAAGGACTGATTAGGGATAGTCAACATGGCTTTGTGCACTGGAAATCATGTCTCACAAACTTGATTGTGTTTTTTAAAGAAGTAACAAAGAGGATTGATGAGGGCTAAGCAGTAGATGTGATCAATAAGGATTTCAGTAAAGTGTTCGATAAGGTTCCCCATGGGAGACTGGTTAGCAAGGTGGGATCTCACAGAATACAGAGAGAACTAGCCATTTGGATACAGAACTGGCTCAAAGGTAGAAGACAGAGGGTGGTGGTGAGGGTTTTTTATTCAGACTGGAGGCCTGTGACCAGTGGAGTGCCACAAGGATCGGTGCTGGGTCCACTAGTTTTTGTCATTTACATAAATGATTTGGATGTGAGAATAAGAGGTATAGTTAGTAAGTTTGCAGATGACACCAAAATTGGAGGTGTAGTGGACAGTGAAGGAGGTTACCTCAGATTACAACGAGATCTTGATCAGATGGGTCAATGGGCTGAGAAGTGGCAGAAGAGTTTAATTCAGATAAATGTGAGGTACTGCATTTTGGGAAAGCAAATCTTAACAGGACTTATACACTTAATGGTAAGGTCCAAGGGAGTGTTGCTGAAAAAGAGACCTTGGAATGCAGGTTCATAGCTCCTTGAAAGTGGAGTCGCAGGTAGATAGGATAGTGAAGAAGGCGTTTGGTATGCTTTCCTTAATTGGTCAGGAGTTAGGAGGTCATGTTGCAGCTGTACGGGACATTGGTTAGACCACTGTTGGAATATTGTGTGTAATTCTGGTATCCTTCCTATCAGAAAGATGTTGTGAAACTTGAAAGGGTTCAGAAAAGATTTACAAGGATGTTGCCAGGGTTGGAGGATTTGAGCTATAGGGAGGGGCTGAACAGGCTGTGGCTGTTTTCCTTGGAGCGTCGGAGGCTGAAGGGTGACATTATAGAGGTTAACAAAATCATGAGGGGCATGGATAGGATAAATAGACAAAGTATTTTCTCTGGGGTGGAGGGTGTCCAGATCTAGAGGGCATTGATTTAGGGTGGGAGGGGAGAGATATAAAAGAGACCTAAGGGGCAACTTTTCACACAGAGTGTGGTACGTGTATGGAATGAGCTGCCAGAGAAAGTGGTGGAGGCTGGTACAATTGCAACATTTAAAAGGCATTTGGATGGGTATATGAATAGGAAGGGTTTGGCAGGAAATAGGCCAGGTACTGGCAAGTGGGGTGAGATTAGGTTGGGATATTTAGTCGGCATGGACGGGTTGGACAGACGGGTCTGTTTCTGTGCTTTACATCTCTATGACTCTTAGCCTCTTAACAGCTGATTCAACATTCCTGGCCACTTTCAGAGAATAATGCACATGAGCCCTGAGGTCCCTCTGTTCCTGTACCCCCCTCGACGTTGTCCCATTGAGTTTGTATTGTTTATCTGTGCTTCTTCTACCAAAATGCATTACCTCACGTTTCTCTGCATTAAAATTTATCTGCCATGTGACCGCCCATTAAGCCAACTTGTCAATATCCCCCTGAAATTGTTCAGCATCGTCCTCACAATTTACTACTATCCTTAGCTTAGTTTCATCTGTAAATGTAAAGATATTTTCTCAACACCAATAACTTTTCTTATTTACATCTCCAAATGTGTGTCATTTGCAATTCATAGTGTGTTTGGTCTGTCACCCAACAAAAACTCAGTGGAAACTACACTCAATGTTACTGCAGTGGTATTTAACAGAGATTTTAAGTTTTATTGTTTCTTTGAATTAAGACTATATAATTGGCACTGTTCATGGGATCTAAAAGCTTGTACCACCAAGTTATGGGTGATCTTAATATAAAAAGTGTTTTGTAGCATTTGATCAGAATTGTCAATGTAAGAATGGGAGAGCAGCTGGTCACCTGCTAAATTCTTGCTGCTGCAGCAGAGGTGCTATGTGAGAGATGGGGTAAAGAAGAGTTGGCCTGGACAGCACTTCAGGACACTCTCCCCATACGAGATAAGATCCAAGTTCTTGGGAAGAAGATTGAAATTCTGAATCAATGCACACCCACCATCCAACCAACCTACCTCAAAAGGTTGAATTTGTTCACAAAGCTAGTGTAACCTTGCTTTCTACCGAAGAGATGGAAGACATTTGAATGCCATAGAATACTACACATTATGATTATTTTACAGGAGAGTGCAGTCCAATGTATGCGTATTAGGAAACTGAAAGGAGGGTAGCATTACCAGGTTCATACAGGTCGTTCTGCTATAACCCGTGTTTCGTTAATGCAAATTCACTATAACATGATTGACAAATTGGGCACACAGTTTCTGTGCGAACTTTTAAAGCATTTATTGGTTGTAACAAGATTATATGGTGGTACTATTACGTGATTTTCTTATGACACTGGACTGCATGAGAACGGAACCACCGTCTTATAGCAGAACCAACTGTGCTGGATTCTTCTTCTGTTTGATCCTATTTACCATTAGATATCAATTAGCCAATTTCCAATTGAACTAACAGTCCACCAGTGATTCAGACACATTGGTATTATTTAGCATGAATATTCCAATGGTCAAAAAGATCATAGCTTACTCAGATACCCATGATCTTAGATACATAGTAGATAATATCAGCACGGTGGCTCAGTGGTTAGCACTGTCGCCTCACAGTACCAGGGGCCCCGGTTTGATTCCGGCCTCAGGTAACTGTCTTGTGGAGTTTGCATTTTCTCCCTATGTCTCCATGGGTTTTCTCCCATGTTCCAAAAGGACGTGCAGGTCAGGTGAATTGGCCATGCTAAATTGTCCATAGTGTTCGGTGCATTAATCAGGATAAATGTAGGGACATGATTTTGGGTGGCTTACTCTTGTTGGTTTTCCACGCTGTAGGGAATCTAGTCTGTTGGTGCGGCACAGTGGATCAGTGGTTACCTGCTGCCTCACAGCGCCAGGGACCCAGGTTCGATTCCAGCCTTTGGCGACTGTCTGTGTGGAGTTTGCACATTCTCCTCGTGTCTGCGTGGTTTCCTCTGGGGGCTCCTGTTTCCTCCCACAGTCCAAAGATGTGCAGGTGAGGTGAATTGGCCGTGCTAAATTGCCAATAGTGTTAGGTGCATTAGATTAGATCAGATTCCCTACAGTGTGGAAACAGTCCCTTCGGCCCAACAAGTCCACACTGACCCTCGGAAGAGTAACCCACCCAGAACCATTTCTCTCTGACTAATGCACCTAGCACTATGGGCAATTTAGCATAGCCAATTCACCTGGCCTGCACATCTTTGGACTGTGGGAGGAAACCGGAGCACCCAGAGGAAACCCAAGCAGACACAGGGAGAATGTGCAAACTCCACACAGACAGTCGGCCAAGGCTGGAATTGAACCTGGGACCCTGGTATTGTGAGGCAGCAGTGCTAACCACTGAACCACCGTGCTGCCCCATAATTAGAGGAAAATGGGTCTGGCTGGGTTACTCTTTGGAGGGTCGGTGTGGACTTGTTGAGCCGAAGGGCCTGTTTCCATATTATAGGGAGTCTAATCTAATCTAATTTTGAGTTTATAGAAAGTGTGGACTTGCGTGTGAAAGCATTAAGGATGTCATAACTATAGAGAGCCTGAATTACACTTTAATTGAGAAAGGCAGACAGGACTCAAGTAGGCTATTCAGGGCCTATCAATTATGCATGAAGAAGACAGCAAACAAACACCACAAATCAATCAGCTTAAGCATCCTGGGTGAGAAACTGGGCTCATTTTCATCGATTTGGGTGAATTGCACTGGGCTCATATTGGTGAGGACATTAGTACTTGTAATAACTTTCTGCCAAAATTACAGAGAGCATGCAAATCATGACATGAGTCAGCATACAATGCTGATTTTTTGCTGGGGTGTCAATTTGGATCTTAGCACTGCAATTAACATTTTCTTGTAACATGACACTGCTAAACATGCATTTTGTGGCAGGAAGGAACCACTTAAAGGAATCATAAATTACCTAGAGGTTAGTTGCTAATTGAGTTTTTTCCTGCCTATTGCTGCAATTCTATGAGTGGTGCTTTCTATCTTTGCACAATAAAAGGTGGATAGTTGACTTCAGCATATACTGAAACATTGGCATCACTGCCACCTTGAGAGCCTTTGGCAAGTAGGACCTTGCCCTGCTCTAAGTTTGCAGTCATGGCTGAAACAGGCGGCAGAAATTCAGTAAGGGCGTCCTTTTTAAGTGGTCTCACACATTGTGCCTCATCGAAGTTGAGTTAGGAGAGTTTCTCTCTGAACAATGAGCACAATTGGCCTCTTCAGGCAGCTCCCTTTCCCCTTTTTTATTCATCATGTCTTCTGTTTATTATTCAAATTATGGCATTTTCCAACAGAAATGCTTACTAGTGCACCCATATCTGGTAATGGCTGGTTTGTGGAGAAACTTTGAAGTCATCAAAGATTTTCTCTGTGCCTGTTACCCACTCCCTGTTAAAGATTGGAGAGCAGCAAGTGGAGACGTTTCAGTGGTATCCTAAAAGCATACTTTAAGAAGACTGGCTTTGAACTCACTAGCTTAGAAGAGAGTGCATTGGACCATCCAATATGGAGAGTCATGCTTCACTCGCTTCATAGCTGGCCCTGAAGAAAGGAGAATACAAGGACCAAAGGCACATGAGCAAGAGGAAAGCTCAAAGAATGCATGACTCGAACCAACCTAATTGACGAATGATGTGATATGTTTCTGCCTGTCTTTAATGCTGCTTATCCCTTAGACTTTTACCTTACTGGTTATACCTCTTCTAAGTTACATTAACCTATTTATTACGGCCTCTATGCCTTCCTCTCACCCTCTTTTTCATTCTTCCCCTCTCTCTATTTTAGGTCACCATGGCATTCTTGCTTTGAGAGCACATGCCAATGAGGATATGGCGTTTGAAGACATACTGGAGGCCTGTGACCAGTGGAGTGCCACAAGGATCGGTGCTGGGTCCTCTACTTTTTGTCATTTACATAAATGATTTGGATGTGAGCATAAGAGGTACAGTTAGTAAGTTTGCAGATTACACCAAAATTGGA
>NC_057740.1:21372756-21390413 GCF_004010195.1 Chiloscyllium plagiosum | reverse complement strand
AAGTGGTGGAGGCTGGTACAATTGCAACATTTAAGAGGCAGTTGGATGGGTATATGAATAGGAAGGATTTGGAGGGATATGGGCTGGGTGCTGGCAGGTGGGACTAGATTGGGTTGGGATATCTGGTAGACATGGATGAGTTGGACAGAAGAGTCTGTTTCCATGCTGTACATCTCTATGACTCTATACTGATTGACTTTGATGACTTTTATGATGCCAACAAACTTTTTTGTGGGACTTTATTCAAGTCTTTAGAGCTTGATGCCTGGATTGTCTTTATTAGCCAGCTGCTCCCACTGCTTGCTGAGCACATGTCTGGAGAGCCACCTGGTCTTCTGCAGACACATTTCTCTTCCTTTCCATCTCCTCCTCCATCAGTAGCTACGACACAACGTCTGAAAACAGAAGTGACCCCTCTCTCCTATGTTGTGGCATACTTCAATACTTCCCACGTTATAGTCACTTCCTACAGGATTGTCAGCATGTTTCAGTCACAACACCCCGCCCATATAAGAGGAGAAAGCTATTTTAAATGGTTAACCACTCATGGTATTAAGTGCTGCGGATGCACTCAGCCCAGTTAACATGGTCTGGGTGCAAAAATCATTTAGCTCAGGAATCAGTAAGAAGCCTGCACTGCATAGATCACAGTCACAGAGTCATAGAGATGTACGGCATGGAAACTGACCCTTTGGTCCAACCCGTCCATGCTGACCAGATGGCCCAACCCAATCTAGTCCCACCTGCCAGCACCCGGCTCATATCCCTCCAAACCCTTCCTATTCATATACCCATCCAAATGCATTTTAACTATTGCAATTGTACTATCCTCCACGACTTCCTCTGGCAGCTCATTCCATACACGTACCATCCACTGCGTGAAAATGTTGCCCCATTAGGTCTCTTTTATATCTTTCCCCTTTCACTCTAAACCTATGCTGTCTAGTTCTGGACTCTCTGACCCCAGGGAAAAGACTTTGTCTATTTATCCTATCCATGCCTCTCATGATTTTGTTAACCTCTATAAGGTCACCCCTCAGCCTCCGACACTCCAGGAAAAATGGCCCCAGCCTGTTCAGCCTCTCCCTATTGCTCAAATCCTCCAACCCTGGCAACATCCTTGTAAATCTTTTCTGAACCCTTTCAGGTTTCACAACATCTTTCTGATAGGAAGGAGACCAGAATTGCATGCAATATTCCAACAGTGGCCTAACCAATGATCTGAGGTAACCTTCTTCGCTGTCCACTACACCTCCAATTTTGGTGTCATCTGCAAACTGACTAACTATACTTCTTATGCACATATCCAAGGGGGATAACAGTGCAATGTACTCCTCATGTTTGTTAAGAGAGATGAGGTCTATCCAATTTAGCTTTGCTGCAATTTTGATCAGATGTTTTTCAGAATTATTCACGTTTTATTTCTAGTTATTTAATCATTCAATAAACTTGAAGATTACATGCAATCTGCACACCACTATTCTGATTTCACTTACTACTGTGAACAGTGACTCTGCACAGCTGCAATCACTATGCCACCTGGCATCTTTCTGGATTAAGGGCTATAGTAGGAATGATGCCAAATATCATCTTTGGTAGTTAACAAGGCATATTAAAAATTGTGAACATTCTGCCTACATAAGAAAAGGCCACACAAAAGCATTTCGCTTGGCTAAAAAGTGATTAAAAAGTTATTAATGCTAACAGAATGGGAAAGACTTTAACTGCATATCACAAACGCGAGCTAGAATGACCTTCGAGTGTTGAAATGATCAGATGTTTCACTCTATTTCTGTTGACCTTCATAGTCCTTTAACTTTCACTGTCATATGCCATTCCAATTTCCTGTTGCAGTGCAATGAATCTACCACTCTGAAGGAGGAAATACATGAAAATTCTCGAAATTATGGACCAAGGTTATGTTACTCAGTGAATTATGAATGAATTATTTTCTTTTATACAAATCTAAAGTAGGTAATTAAACTGGGAACATTTCATCAGCCACATAATTTTAATAAACACATGATTTCAAATTAGAAATTAAAAGAGATGGAGTTAAACGGAGTGTGTTTGAGCACATATATGTGCTTTGGATGGGAATGGGGATGGAGCATTGGTTGAGGGTGAGGTGTGAGAGACTTCAGGTGTTTTGGGTCCAGATTCATAATAATCATGAATGACCATTTGTGAGCTCAACAATTGCTTTCACATTCAGAGCTAAGCCCAAGAAAACAAATTGGAAATAGATGAATAGTCTTCATGTTCAAAATCCTAAATGGACTGCATATAATTTCAACCAGAAACTCTGATCTGCTGAACTCAAGTAAGACTCATATTAGAATGTTTGACCTTTCAGCTTAGCCACAATTATATTATGTAGCAGTTGTCCTTCAGAGGAGCCCCACTGTACTAACAAACTATTAACATCTAACCTCAGAATAAATCACCCTTAGATGCTTTTCACCGCAAGTAACAAAAATACAAGTTTCTGGAAAAACACCAACCCTGAAGCTTTCTAGTATGATTATTAATTAAATGTCTGCAAGCTGTTAATTTGCTAACTAAAGGAGAGATAAATTACAAGGGGAAACAATGACTAAGTAGATCATTAGTATCCACATGGAGAAAACCACTGATGTGTGTTTTAGGAGACCAGTGTTTGTATCTAATTAGTCCGATTAATATAACACTGACAGAACTATACTCAACAGGAGCACTCAGTTGAAAATATATGGTTAAGATCACAGAGAATGATTTGGTGAGTACAGAAAATGGATTGAATTTTTATGTTGTGCAGTATTAATGAAATATATCTGTTATGTTTGCTGCATTCTCAGCTGTTTCAAGGCTGCTGGAAGAGAGGTTAATGAATTTTATTCTCATGCAGAATGTAGCCCTTGATCAAAGGCAAGACTATATTTTATGTCAAACTCCTTCCTGACTGCAAATTGTCTCCTGCCATGACATGTCCGTGTCAGGAAAAAATCCATACATGCAATCAGGAATAAGTCGTAAAGCCGGAAGCAGTGTTTGAGCTCAAAATACAGTCAACAGAAAGAGCTTGGTTTAACCCTTTGAGGCTTACAATATATTTTCTATTCCAATATAAAACATTTAACCAGTTAAAGTTCTAGTGTTATAATGAGAAGCATCTCACTAATAATTACATTTAAATGCTTTGAGGAGAAGTAATCAAATAAGCAAGGAGATTCAAATAGAATATTTGTGACTGCATTGTGCATATATTCTATTAATCATAATTCAGTCTCAGTTAATTCAATTTTTTAAATTTGCATGAAAATAATAGAAAAAGTCTCTCCTGGTGCTTTGTGCTGTTTAATTTTAGGAACAAAACAAACTTTATTACATGACGTTGATAGTAACGTAATTTATACAAAATTATGATGAAGAGCTAGTAGCATAAGCATGAATAGCAGAAAATATATGTCTAGTGGCTGAATTCCATTCATTATACAAACAAACAAACAAATAAAACATGATAAGTGAGGGAAGTACTCTTCACGTGGCACATTGAATAATATCTGAAAGCCGTGTCCTTCTTTCCCTCAATTCCAGGTTTGAACCTTTTCAGACAGGTTTTCACCATTACCACAGTGGCAAAATGGCTCTAATCAGTCACAAATGAATTTGTATGAGGATAGTACAGTTGACTGTGTGAATAGCTGCAGGAAAGATGAGGACAGATGTAACTCTGACCATAATACATCTCTCCCCAGTAACATATCCTTGGCTGCTTCTCTTCCCATCAACATGCAACCCGCCTGTGACATCCTCCAAAAACAAGAAATCAGGTTTTACAAATAAGCTGACAGCATCAGCTATAAGTCCCCAAAATGTCACTCAACTTTTCGACTGCCTATGTTGTTACACTGCTTGTGTGAAATTCAATTTTTAATGAGTAGATCTTCAGACAATGTAGCAGATTGTGACTAAATTTAATTATCTAAAAGGTTTATAGTCACAATACTGGAAATTCTACAAATCTGCTGCAGCCATACACAATATTTCAACAGATGAGCTGCATCGTCATGGGCATTCATAAATACTAATTTATTCTCTATACTCCATATCTTAGTCCTTGATCATTTGTAATTCTTCAGCAGGTTACGCTCATTGCCACTAGTCTTTGAGTCGTCCTACCATCAGTCAGTAAAGGAAAGATGGAGCCAAGAAAAGCAGGAATTCTTTTTTAGATGACATAAAGACACTATAATTCATTGCTACCCATTCAGTACCTCCCCACTTTCATTGTCATCGTTTTTTTTTCTGGCTCAGGTGTACCAATAAGATCAAAAGACAAAGAAGCAGAAGTAGACACTTTAGCCGATCAAATCTGCTCCACCATTCAATGAGGTCAGGGCTGATCTGAATCTTCAATTTGACTTTCCTACCTCTTCCCCATATCCACTGATTCCTTTATCAATTAAAAATTGGTTCATCTCAGCCTTGTATATAATAAACGACTCATCCTCTGAGTTCCACAAGTTTACCACCCTCTGAGCAAAAAAAGTGCCTATTCCTCTCTGTCCTAAGCAGGCTGGGTGACTCCTTACACTGAAATATGTCTTCTGGTCTTAGACTCTCCCTCAGGTAGGAACAATTCCACGATACTTATCTTGTTAAACCATCTAAGAACCTTAATATTTCAATAAGGCCCTCTCAATCTTTGAACTTCCAATGAGTAAAAGGTCAACCTACTGAATATCTTTTCATAAGATAATTCCCATTCCTGGGATTGAACTATTGAACCCTTTGGACTACCTCCAAAGCTAGTATATCTTTCCTTTAATAAGGAGATCAAAACTGTTCATAGTATTCTCGGTGTGGTTTACTGTAGGCCTTGCATAGTTTTAAAAAGACTGCCCTATTTAAATGCAGGTCAATATTCCATTTGCCCTTCCTATTATCTGCCAAACATGAATTCTAGATTTTTATGATTTATGCGCAAGGACTCCCAAATACCTCTGTGCTGTAGCTTTCTGCAGTCTTTCTCTATTTTAGTAATAATCAGCTCCTCTATTCTTGCTGCCTAAGTGTGTAACTTCACATTTTCTCACATTATAGTCCATCTGCCAAGCTTTTGCCCTCTTCCTCAATTTGTCAGTCTGCAGATGCTTTGTGTCATCCTTAACATTTGCCTTCCCACTTATTTTTGTGTCATCTGCAAACTTGGCTACAGTACATTCACTTCACTCAGTCAATTCATTAATTAATATTGTAAGTAATTATGGTCCCAGAACTGATCCCTGTGGCACTCCGCTAATTACAGGTTGCCATCCCATGAATGATCCTCTTATTCCAAATTCCTCTCTGCTATTAGTTTGTCAAATTCTATACACATGCTAATATTCTACCTCCAACCTCATGGGCTCCTATCTTATTAAATACTTCATCAAACATGTTCTGGAAATTCAAATGTATTATATCTGTTGGTTCCTCTTTATCGAGCTTGCTTTTTGCCTACTCAAAGAATATTTGTCAGGAATTAGTTCCGCTTCATGAAACCATACTGCTTGTATTATATGTTTCTAAATACTCTGCTATCATATCTTTTATAACAGACTACAATATTTTCCCGATGACATGTTCATGGCATACAGTAACCTGTTTCTTGTTTCATTTCCTTTTTGAATAAATGTGCTGCATTGGCAGTTTTCCAATTCTCTGGAACTCTTCTATAATCTATGGTTACTTGGAAGATTACTACCAGTACATTCAGTATCTCTGTAATTATGTATTTTAATATCCTAGAACACAATGTATTAGGCCCAAGGGACATATCGGTCTTTGGCCCTCTTAATTTCCATTGCCCTTTATTTTCCAGTGATAGTTATTGTATGCATTTCCTCTCCCCTTTTGCCCCTTGATTATTTGATATTTTTGGAGTATTTTACCATGAGCATTTAAGCAAATCAATTATTCAACTCAAACAGAAATAGCTGGAAAATCCCAGCTGGTTTGGCATCATCTTTGGAGAGAAAGTGGAGTTAATATTTCAGGCCCAATGACTCTTTCTCAGAACTGATGGTATCTAAGAAAAGGATGGTTTTGTACAGCAGATGGAGTGGGTGTAGAGTATCGGCAGGAAGAAGACATACATCGACCTCTTCTTCTGTTGCCTTTGCCTCCATGCCCATTTCTTTGGACAACAGTCCTTTCTCATCCACAGACCTCTTCATCCATCTCCAACACTCTCCCTCCACCTGAACCCTTCCCTCTGGCCTTTTACCTACACTCGACCTGTTCACTGAAAACTGTCAACGTGACATTGGTCGCCACCCCCTTACCCATTCCAACCTATCTCCCTCTGAACTGACTGCACTCCACACTCTCAGATCCAACCCTGACTTTGTAATTAAGCCTGCCGACAAGGGTGGTGCTGTTGTTTGGCATGCCGACCTCTACACTGCAGAGACTGACGTCAGCTGTCAAATACCTCCTCCTATCTCCCCAGACCATCACTCTTCCATGGAACATCAGGCCATTGTGTCTACTGGTGATATACGTCAAGTTCATTCACTGTCATTAAGCAAAAAACCTGGTACTCACTTTCAAATGGCATTCTTGAACATGCATCTCCTGAACTGCAGCTGTTCAAGATGGCTCTCAAAGGCAATTAGGAATGAGAAAAGATTGTTGTAATTGCCAGCAACTCTGATAACCCATTAAATTTTTTTTAAAAAAACCTCCAGCCCTCTGAACAATTACTTTATTAATTTCAGGCGTCTGCTGTAAGCAAGAGGTACTTATGATGTGGGATGGGTCTGTTCATGAATGTCTTCCAGTTTTGTACTTTTATAAATACCACTCCACATCAGTAGCAGTCGCCATCACTGGCTTCATACTTGCATTCTAGAACATTACTCTGAATTGGCTCTATCTTGCCATATCAATGTACATCTAAAAGGCTTCCACAATACCTAGGGATATGGGCCAAGTGTTGGCAAATGGGACCAGATTAGTTTCGGATATCTGGGCAGTATGGATGAGTTGGGACTGAAGGGCCGTTTTCCATACTGTACATCTCTATGACTAATAACTTCTCCTCATTTCCTCCTCAGTGTTCACCACTCTTATGAAATGCTTCTTTCCATCTCTTAATTTCTGTAATGTTTTCTCTGTCATTTGACGGTATCAATTCTCATCCCTCTTTTCATACAATTACTTGTTCTTGAAGTTGTTTTTCAGCTATCCTCCTGTTCCTCTCAGCCAGTCTTCTTTCTGCTCATCCTGCAAATGCCTCCTTGTAACAAATTCCCTTTGAACCTGCTCTCACTTAGTCTGTATCTTTTTTGTTAGCAGCACCTTCCCTCTTCTGTGTAAACCACAAAACCAATCTCAGTATCTAAAAATCCAGTGCAGTTTGTCTCCATATTATGGTCAACAGGCATTTAATCTTTACAATAATTTGCATTTCTTCAGTCTGGTTGTACAATTTTCTGATTAATTTGGTGAATACATTTCTTTCAGATGACTAAATTATTATTGATTCCTGACAAGCATCAACCATAATTTCCATTATTGCAATTAAGCAGCTACTATGCGATACATCTGATCAAACCGAGATTGTGAAGTACAAAAGACACTCTACAGCAGCAGTGATTAAGATGGCGACAGCGACAGGGTAGGAAGGAACCGGGCTCCCGCTCCCACTCATCTGGCTGATCACATTTTTTTTGTTTCTTCTTTTTGTTTCATTTCTCCACATCTTCATTTCTCCTTTGTATCAAAGTTCACCTTTTCTTCTTTTCTGTGGCTGTGGTGGTGAAGGGTGATTGTGAGGGCCTGTTACAGCACTGGCAGTGTGGTGGATCCAGATGTCTGTTCCTTGTGGCCATAGCGGCTGCAGCTTTATCGTCAGTGGGCCTGGTCTGTTCCTCCTGGTGGCAGTGCAGCAGTTTCAATGGTGGTTATAGCGGAGGCAACATGGTGGTTCTGCTCCTTTCCTCGTGGTTATGGCGGCAAAATGGCAGCTTCGGGTGGCAACTGAAGTGGCAATGGCTTGACCATCAGAAACTTGGTGGGTCTGATCTGTCCCTCCTGGCTATGGCGGTGATGCAGTGGCTTCAATGTTGGCTTTGGTAGTGACAGGGTGGTGGCTCCGTTCTGGAAATCCTTGCTCTGATGGCCTCTGGGACAGCTTCAGCAGCAGCATCCCATAGCCACCCCATAAACTGAGATTGTCGTGAAGGGAACAAAAGATGCATGTTGACTTAATTTTGTCTTAATTTTTCTTTTTATAATTTTCTGTAATGAAAACGGAGCAAATTGCAGGAACTTAGACACACTGTATTTTCATTTTTTCATTCCCATGTTTCCCAAATCCCAATTCAGACCTCAGTTAAACTGAGTTGGTTAATTACTGAGTATTGAATAAGTGCTGACAGAAAGTTCACCAAACCAATGGCTCCATGGCAAACTATTTACCTATCCTTAACACTGACTTTAATCTTCACATAGAATGGGCAAATCAGATTGTCAGAGGTAGCTATGAGGAATAATTTTTATAGTATATTCAGGACTGTTTTCTATAACAATATATTGTGAATCCAAAAGCGTATCACTCTGTTTTAGACCTGGTGATATATCAAAGGGCAGGAATAAATTATGTAAGAGTAAAATATCCCCCAGAAACAACAGTGACCATAACATTGGCATTTAGTTCGGAACCTGGGTTAGAAACATGTGCTAAATTTAAATAAGAGTAATTACAAAGGAATGAGAGCAAAGATCACTGGAGTAGACTGGAAGATGAGTTTAGCAGCAAAGATGGGTGAGGTTCAATTGCAGACATTTAAGAAAATAGTTGCTAGCTCACAATAAAGATATATCCCAGTGAGAAAGAAGGGTTCCAGGAAGGAGATGAGCCAACAGTGGCTAACAATCATACTTGAGGAAGATGTCAAGTTGAAAGAAAAAACATAAACGGTAGCAAAAATGAATAAAATAAATAATAAAGGGGAATATAAACTTTGAAGATAAACTTGCAAGTAGTATCAACACAAACAGCAAGAGCTTCTTTAAATATACAGTATACAAGAAAGAAAGAAGTTAAAGTGAACAAAGGCCTCTGCGACAATGAGACTTGGGAAATAATAATAGAGAAGTAGGAAATGGCATACGAGTTGAATAACTAAAACCGAAAGAACTGCAACTGCTGGAAATCTGAAACAAAAATAGAAAGAAGTTAAAGTGAACAAAGGCCTCTGCGACAATGAGACTTGGAAAATAATAATAGAGAAGTAGGAAATGGCATACGAGTTGAATAACTGAAACTGAAAGAACTGCAACTGCTGGAAATCTGAAACAAAAATAGAAATAGCTGGAATATCTCAACAGGTCTGGCAGCATCTATGAAAGGAAATCAGAGTCCAGTGACCCTTCCTCAGAACTGATTGCAAGGGAAAGGATGGTTTTTATACAGAAGATGGGGTGGAGGGAGGGAGATAAAATAAACAATAGGGAGAGAGAGAGCCCAAAGGGAGAGAAAAAGAGTTGGACAGGCAAAGGAGTGGTTAACAATCAGCCTGCGGGAACAAATATCTGCTAATGGGGACTATTAATGGCTGACAATAGGTCATGTACATTCACAGCCCAGGTGATGCCAAGCCCTGGTGTGTGGGGGTGGGCAAAGCATGGTAAAAGGTGCTTAAGTACTAAAATTGTTGAACTTGATGTTAAGTCTCGAAGGTTTCAGGGTTTCCAGGCAGAAAATGAGGTGCTATTCTACCAGCTTGCGCTGAGCTCTGCTGCAGCACTGCAGCAGGCCTGAGACACAGATGTTGGCCAGAGAACGTGTTGAAGTGGATTGGCAACTGGAAACTCAGGGGGTTTTTTTGCAGACAGAATGTAGACTGTGCTTTGTTTCCCCAGTGCAGAGGAGACAACATTGTGAAGAGTGAATGCAGTAGACTGTATTGAGTGAAGTGCAGGTAAAGTGCAACTTCAACTGAGAGGTACATTTGGGCCCTTAGATACTGAGGAAGGAGAAAGTAAATGGGCAGGTGTCACCTCTTCTGTGATTGCAGGAGAAGGTGCTATGGGCTTGGAGGGGCTGGTTTAGGGAGTGAAGGAGGAAGAACCAGGGTGTTGCAGAGGGAACAATGCTTGCAGATGGTTGACAAGGGAGGGAAGAGGAACTATGATTATTTGGCAATGGATTAGCTACTATGCTCACTGCTGATTGCTTGGTTTGGGCAAATGTTGAAATTTATCTCTGTTCTGAATGGAGATAGATTTTTTTCCCCCAAACTATGATAGAAATCAGATGTCTATTGTTTGAAGTCAGGGGAAAACATAGACAGTAAGGGCTTGTAAAGTCATTGGCCATCACTTGGAAGCCTCCACATTTGCCAGGTTTGATAGGCACACAGCACTGCAAACAGGTCATAGGCCTTTGTGTTACAAAGTTAAACTTTCTGGTGTGTAGTCTCATTAATTATTTGTCAGTAGCTCATATGTTGTGTGCAGCAATGATACAATCTTGTGGCAGATAGTTAAAATGCAGACATCTGTACAATGCCCACATTTCTGTCAGGCCCAAAAGTGGTGCAACCCCCAGATTCCTTATTAACATGCAGATGACTGTACAGTACCTACTTTACTATCATGCATAAACTATGAATGCCTCATAAAAAATTACTGAGTCCTTGCGTAAGGCTATGCAAGAGTATTGGAGAAGACACAGATGGTTAGCCTCAGTATTATCAGTCCAATGCTGTTGGCTGCAGCTGGTGCCTGAAGGTTTATTCCCTACTGATCCACAAAATACATTGTGCAACTAACATGATGAATTCCACAGATCTGTTTGTGATTTTTCCAAGCTTGTGATAAATAACTGTCTAATGGATTTTAAATTCAACAAAATTAACCTTTCAATTTCTCTGGCTTCTTCCCACGATTATTGTATTCTATTGTGCTTCCTTTATTTGCAAAGAACTTTTGAGGAAAGGTAATTTTATCTATTGGTCATCCTATAGAAATAGTGACGTCAAGTAACATCACTTCTCTCATTTTATTCTTGACTTCCCTCCCAGCTCCTCATGTAAGACAATTACTAGTTTGAAGCTTCTTTTACCTGGGAGGTTTTTAGAAATGGGTTTCAAACTTACCATCCACGCTGCTGTGGAATGAAAAAAAACAGGCATGCAAAAGCATGACGGTTATATCCTTTGGTTTAAAGACTGGAAACCTGTCCATTCACAGTATCATGAACTGTTAACACTCACTTCCAAATGTGAAAAGACACTTTAACAGACAACCCCAACAGGCAGATAGCTGTACTGCCCTCTGTACAATATTCAATAGACCAATCTTTATTATGGAGATGGAAACATTTTTCACTGCTTGTATAAAACAATAGCCCAAAGATATTAGTATTCTTTTTAAGTGACTGACTATTCTCATTAAGTTCACAATATTTCAGTATTCTGAAGCAAATGTAAAACAAGGTCGACTGAAGATTTTGGAATTGCAACTGTCAGCTATCTTGGCACATTAAAATAGCTTCAGCAGCGAGTGGTAGGTCATCTGGTGACACAAATGTTTGCTCCCCATTAGATGTATCTGGCTTTGTGTCCCTGGCCCAGTGATTCAGCTGGGTTACAGAGCTACTATTGATGTGCTTCATTAAGGTAAAGTGCTGCAATTGTGAGTAGTGGAAGTAAAAAAATCATTCCACTCAAACACACCTTTGTATCAGCAGGTTATATGATCTACAATAACCTTTTGTTCTAGCTGAGAAATCTCCATCTGATTGGCTTTTACAGTTAGAGCAAAAAGGATTTGAAAGATCAAAATAGCACTTGAGTAGGTCAGATGTGTCATAATATCAAACTCAACAAGGTGATTATGCATTTTAATTCATAGGGATTTTCTCTAATCACTTGTATTTATTAAACTGAAAAATCCTCTGCTGCCACTGTGCATTATATTTCTGTGCTACTTCTAAATGGAATTTGTACATTGGAATTGTATGGAGCTTTTTCATATGCAGAGTGGATGCTACAACTTAGCTCTTAGCTTCCATCATTGTCAAACCTTGAGATTAAAGGAAGTCCAGGTATCAGGACGCTTAATTCTAAGGTCTCACAGTCATTCAGATTTTCAGTCTGTATCTCAGAACAAAATAACCCAACAATATTGATAATAGCAATCATACTCAGCACAGACGCCAAATTGATAAAGACATAAATAAATTGTGTCCATGAGTATGTCAAAGTGTAGCAAATTCAGCCTACCCTATTTAGGTTTTGCATTCAAGGGGCTGAATACTGATTAAATTCTGTCCTTGACTCTCAGTACTTGGTGTGCTTAGTGTACTAAGTATGGATATTCTGATTTACTATTTATACAAAAGACCTCATGACCTAAACTTTCAATACTTAAACTCAGCTGACTCTTAAGGGTTGAGACAGAATAGTGGTAAGCAAGGGCTGGGTGAGCAAGCAAACCTAAACCATGACACTGACGAAGCACCAAAAAAGTTTGAATTCCTAGGTGTTATTTCATGCCAGATATCCACTCAGTCACTGGCAGACATCACTACATGGCCAGCAAGAGGCAGCAGAAATTAGAATGACTGGAGTATCGCTGGAGAAGGAGTGGACAGTCCCTGGCATTCAGGTAGTTAGTCACAGGAGGATAATGGAGGGGACATTGGTCATGGGTGACTACGTGAGATTCCCAAGATTTCCTTATAGGGAACAGAGACAAGTAATATTAGGTAGGCAAAACAACTTACCTGTAGAAAAACATAGAAGGCAGTGTTTAAGAACTCCGCCACAGCATATTCATAAGGTTTAATGTTATAACACCATTTTTTTTTGACAATATTTTGGATGATATTTGTGATGGTGGATGTGAAGATTGGCAATTCTGGGAATGAAAAGCAAGCACAATGCTGCTACGGCACAGAACTTTAAACTGCAAAGCAAGTTTGCTTCATTCTGACAAACAATAAGGATCTCAAGAGTGACTGTGTGCTATTTACCTCGACTTAAAAACAACTGTTATTCTGGCTTCTCAGACAAATTATCAATTTTGAGCCACTTAAAAATATTTTTCTGCTGGATTGAGAATGTCCCAACTCATCTGACATGGGGTATTAAGGTTCATAACAATGATTTTTACCTCATCCTTGAGAGCTGGATTTTAGTCCTAGCTTTTGAACTGAAAGGGCAATGTGCATTTCTATAAAGATGCTCATTTTTTTTAAGGTTTCATATTTAAGGACTGTGGACTATTATCTGTGTTTAATGACACCAATCTGTGTGCGCCAAGATAACTACAAGCAATCTTGAGCATTTCGGACCTTATTTTTCCTTCCATTGAAAACAAGTAATTATTGGGTAGATTTTTTTTGTACAATGTTGATCTCTGCAGAGCTTCTTCTGTTACTTAACGTACGTGTGTTCTTGTATGTATGTGGTTGTTTCAAAGGGAAAATACTTAAATTTAAATATTTCCAACCGTGTGACAATCAGATTTACAATTTTACCAAAACACAAGTCCTGTTTTCTCAGTAAATCATTAATTTAGTTATTTATTAAAGAAATTCGGTTGATTAGCCTTTTTATTCTGAATCTAATATATATATAAACTACACAGGACATTGGTTAGGCCACTTTTGGAATATTGCGGCAATTCTGGTCTCCTTCCTATTGGAAGGACGTTGTGAAACTTGAAAGGGTTCAGAAAAGATTTACAAGAATGTTGCCAGGGTTAGAGGATTTGAGCTATAGGGAAAGGTTGAATAGGCTGGGGCTGTTTTCCCTGGAGGGTCAAAGGCTTAGGGGTGACCATATAGAGGTTTATAAAATCATGAAGGACATGGATAGAGTAAATAAACAAGGTCTTTTCTCTGGGGTGGGGAGTCCAGAGCTAGAGGGCATAAGTTTAGGATGAGAGGGGAAAGATATAAAAGAGACCCAAGGGGCAATTTTTTCAAACAGAGGGTGGTACATGTATGGAATGAGCTGCCAGAGGAAGTGGTGGAGGCTGGTACAATTGCAATATTTAAAAGACATCTGGATGGGTATATAAATAGGAAGGGTTTGGAGGGATTTGGGCCAGGTGCTGGCAAGTGGGGCTAGATTAGGTTGGGATATTTGGTCGGCATGGACGAGTTGGACTGAAGAGTCTACTTCTGTGTTGTATATCTCTATGACTCGAAATTAGTAACAGCACTGCACTTGTAATTTTATGCTGTGACTATGGAGCAGTGGGATTAGAGATAATCTTCTTCAGACACAGTCATAACATCAAACTGGGGGCACATTGCTGGGTAACTCAAAGCTACAAGCATGTAATTAGAAGTAAAGTGATAATAATTGAAATGTATAAAAGGTCTAGTCTTTGGCAAGTTTGGATATTGCCAGATCCAGTGGCATCAAGCTTGGGGGGGTGGGGGTGGAGTGTGTGGGAGGGGTGGAGTAAGGGGCTGGCAATGAGTCTGGGATTTGCTTTAATCATTATTCTGGAGTTAGAGAAGACTTAAGCCATAAGACATAGGAGTGGAAGTAAGGCCATTCGGCCCATCGAGACCACTCCGCCGTTCAATCGTGGCTGATGGGCATTTCAATTCCACTTACCCGCATTCTCCCCATAGCCCTTAATTCCTTGTGACATCAAGAATTTGTCAATCTCTGCCTTGAAGACTTTTAGCGTCCCGGCCTCCACTGCACTCTACGGCAATGAATTCCATAGGCCCACCACTCTCTGGCTGAAGAAATGTCTCCGCATTTCTGTTCTGAATTTACCCCCTCTAATTCTAAGGCTGTGTCCACGGGTCCTCGTCTCCTTGCCTAACGGAAACAACTTCTAACCCTCTGGCTTTTCCTGGGTAACTATCATACTTAAAAAAACCTCTACATTTCCTGATTTTGAGGCCTTTATTGGAGAATTCCAAACTTTCATTGGAATTTTCAATTTCCTGAGTAATTCCCTCAGAGTAAGTGGTGTCAGGATATCACACGGTCCTGAGGCACAACTGCAATCTATACTGCTGCCGTGAGTCTCTGGCTATTAGAAGATCTAGGCCATTGTTTATAGTTTATTGAAAACCCCTTACAATTCAAATGGAGATGCAAACCTATGAAAATTCTTACAGACATATTAATCATTTATAGTGAAGCATACATCCAGGCATTAGTATTCCTGAGCTATTCATTAAATTTGCTGATCTGCGAGATAACATTTGTAGAGATTTCAATTACCAGAGCTTCAATCTTCTGTTACTGACCACAAGCAATGTAAGTTCTGGATGGCACTGCTATTGATTACAGCCTTTATGATATAGCTCTAATGGGGAAGAAAGCAAACAGTGGGGACAACTCAGCAGAAAATATTTCTGCTCTGATTAATTTTTCAAAATCACTTTTAGGTCTAAATCATCCAAAAGGCTGGGATCAATTGCTGTGTAATGATATAACTCTGACATGAACTCAGAGGAAATCCAGAGTTCACCACTATCAGAAACTGTGCTCTAATTATCCTTTTTGTTAATTTTGGGTGAGTAATTTTCCAACCCAGGCCCCTGGATGTAAACAGAATGTTTTAACTCTTCCTGTGTGTTTTGTTTTCAGGTCATTGTGCCTTTGGATAATGTCCATGATACTTGCCTTTCCTCATATGCGTTAATTTTTGATTTGCTTTGATTCATTATTGTCACCTGTACTGAGGTATAGTGAAAAGTATTGTTTTGTGTGCTAACTAGGTAAATCATACCTTGCGTAAGTATATCATGGTAATAGAACAGAATGCAGAATATTGCGTTACATCTACAAGTAAGATGCAGAGAACGATCAACTCTAATATGTGAGAGGTCTATCTGATAACAGCTTCATAAATGTTGCCAAGGGATAACTTGAGGTGTGCACAGTGAAGGAGATGTTCTGATGCCTGACTATCTCAGAAATGTATAAATTTCTTGCTTTATGAATGTACATTGTCATTTCATGGTTGTAAAATTAAACACTAATACTGTATTATTATGGAATTGTGTTTCCCACCTTTCTCATCATTTGTGGAATACTTGCATGATTTATCAGAGGCAATTCTTATGGACACAAGTGCAAAGTTACAAAATGTTAAAAAGATCATCGAAATCATCATTCACCTTCTTGGTAGTGGCATGATACCCCAGTGATGGGATTTGTTTCCTAATTGTGGTAACTGATCATTCGCCATCCACTTATTTGCAAGGTACCATGAGCAAGGGAACCCCCAGTGGTGGGTCAGTCTGGAAACCATGGTTCAAGTCTCCTGTTCCTCCCAAATAGGCAAATTTTGTACTTAACATATAACAAATCTACTATGCCCAAAATATTATCTCCTGAAGGAAATCTATCTAATTAGTTTTTGAATGGATCAACTAACTGACTCCCGCCAACCTTCAAGGGAGCACAATCCATTGATCAATCACTTGCTCACTGAAATATTTTTACTGTCTGTAAGTTTTGAATTTAACCCGATTCAAGTGGTTCTGTTCTTCAGTTCTATTGATCTGATCAAGGTGAGATACCTTGTTATAATTTTAGATTATTTAGTCTGTTTAGGTTTCTTAAGACAGCAACAATAATGACTTTAAATCTTTTTTCACTTAAGGAAACATGTTTAATTTACATAAATTTCATGATAAAATATCTCAATCCATTCTTTTCTATCCTTTTAATGGCTGCAGTATTCATTATTACTGCAACAACCAGATCTGTACATTCTTCAAAATGGGGAGTTCCATTAGTGATTTATTACATAACAGGAATACCTTAGTATTCTGGTTTGATATTGACTTCTGAACATATCAAATATATAATTAGTTCTTTGCTTGTTGTTTAAAGGCACCTTTAACTGGAGGAATTTCCCAACACCAGAGCCATTCCTAAATGTAAATAACCCCTCCAGGCAACTGAAGACAATGTGCATCCCAAACCTTTTGATATTGCAAGCTGTCATTGAAATATATCTTTTTCAAATGATCTCAGAAACCATTTGAATTGGGTTGGAAGTCATTAACAAGCTGGGAATAATTTATAAGGATTTAGCTTAACAACTAAAATTTTACAACCAATTTCAGAACTAGGCAAGGTTTACTTGTGCTTGGCAATCCAACTATTTGTAGACTGAAAATCAAATTATGTACTTTGTCATGGAGTGACAAAGTCTGCTGACAGCTGTCCACTTAAGAAAGGATCTGCAAGTTAATCTAATTGGCCATTAAACATCACACTACTGAACCAACCTATCAGATCTGGATTTTTGGAAAAGCTACCAGCTCTGTATTTAAAGGCATGCCATTAATTGTAATCATTCATGGGATGTAGGCGTTGCTGATAAGGCTACCATTTATTGCCCATCCCTAATTGCCCTTGAGGAGGAGGGGGATAGCAGTCTTCTTGAACCGCTGAAGTCTGTGTGATGAAGCTACTCCCACACTGCTGAAATGTAGGGAGTTTTAGCAATTACTGTATCTTTTTTAGGTAAAAACAATGACTGCAGATGCTGGAAACCAGATTCTGGATTAGTGATGCTGGAAGAGCACAGCAGTTCAGGCAGCATCCGAGGAGCAGCAAAATCGACGTTCAGGCAAAAGCCCTTCATCGGGAATAAAATCAGAGAGCCTGAAGCGTGGAGAGATA
>NC_057740.1:21286166-21372473 GCF_004010195.1 Chiloscyllium plagiosum | reverse complement strand
AAGGCTCCTTTAGGGCCTTGGATGGAGGTGAGGGAGGAGGTGTGGGTGCAGGTTTTGCAATTCCTGCGGTGGCAGGGGAAGGAGCCAGGATGGGAGGGTGGGTTGTAGGGGGGTGTGGACCCGACCAGGTAGTCACAGAGGGATCTTAGTCAGAGTGATGTATAAATTAGAGGTTACTTGAAAGTGATTGTGTTCCCAAAAGCTTGTGTCTTTTTGCATCCAGGTGGTTCAGGGTGTTGGCTTGGGAGGTGCTATCAAAGAATATAATATCATATAGTTTTATTGGGCAATATCAATAATTATTATGATAACTGACTGGGATTTTATTTGAGATTAAAAACCTTTGTTTAAAAAGGAGTTTGCACTAATATTAACTGTGTATATATATTCATGACATTCTGAAGTCTATATGACTGAGGCAATAACCAGCTATAACTTTGTTATAAGAGCATCAACTCCAGGATCCCTATTATAATAACTTTTAAAGAGCTCTGTTGTTCTTGTGAATAAATGCACGATTGTTGCAGGGATGAATCTGGGTACATGCATTGGAAATTGCCTCCTTGTATCAGTGTGAATAGGAATAAAATAAATTTGATAACATGGTTCAGAACAATCATCCCTGCTTGATGAAGTAAATGTATTTGGTCAGACACTGATTGCATTGGTGGACATTGTTGTGTAATAAAGTGAGAAGTTGCATAACCACTTCACTCACATTGAGGGTCCTGGCATTGGAACATGGGTGTCATCATTCTGAGAACTTGATAAGCTCATTGGATTCTGGAAGAATGTGAGGTGATCTCCCTGAAACATAAAAGATCCTGAGGTGGCTTGACAGGGTAGATGTTGAGAGAATGTTTCCGCTCATGAGGAAGTTTGGAATTGGGGACACAGTTTAAAAATAAGGAATCCCTCTTTTATGATGAGGAGGGTTTTCTTCTCTCAGAGGACTTAGTCTTTGGAAATTCTCTTTCACAGTGAGAAATGGAAGCTGGATCCTTGAATATGGTGACGTCTAAGGTTGACTATTTTTCATTTACAAGTGAATTAAGGGTTATGAAGGCAAGCAGGAAAGTACATACAAGGACACACTTAGATCAGCCATGACCTGACAAAATGATGAACAGGCACAAGAGGCCAGGTGGCTCCGTCAAACTCTTATTTCTTATGATTTTTCCCAACAAAGAATCACAGAAATGTTACAATACAGAAGGAAACAATTCAGCTCATCATGTCCGCACCAGCTCTCTCATTGAGTATTATGACTCATTGTCACTCTCCTGCGTTTTCCTTGTACTCTCCATAGTGTTTCTGTTTCCATTATTGTCTAACGTCCTCTTCAATGCCTCAATTGAACCTATCTCTAATAAATTTCCAGGCAACACATTCCACAGTCTATTTGTTGTGATTAAAAAAAAATTCTCACATTACATGAGCTTCTTTTGCAAATTACGTCAAATCTGTGACCTCTTGTTCTTGATTGTTTTATGAGCAGATGGAATTTCTCCCTATCTACTCTGTCCAGGTCTCTCAAGATTTTGAAAACATTTATAAAATTTTTCTTAGCCATTTATAAGCTTTTTTGTATCATCATAGCTAAAGTTTCTCAGCTCTGAACTATGGTCATAACCCTCTACTGTACTCTCTCCAATGCATTGACATCTTTCTTGAAGTGTGGTGCCCGGAACAGTGCACAATACAGTGCACAATACTCCAGCCAATGTCCAACTAATATCACGTACAAATTCAGCATAACCTGTTTTTTCTTGTACTCTATGTCCCCATTAATAAAGTCTAGGACATAGAATGCTTTATAACTGCTCCCTTTGTCCTGCTATCTGTAATGAATTATACATATAGACATGCAGATCTCTCTTCTCCTGTACGCCTTTTAGAGTAGCACATTTTATTTTATGCTGTTCTCTCATATTCTTTTGACTAAATTGCACCACCTCGCACACCTGCTTTGAACTTCATCTGCCACCTACCAGCTCAATCCACAAAGCTGTCCATGTCCTTTTGAAGTTCTACACCATCCTCATCACAGATCACAATGTTTCCAAGTCCTGTATCATCCAAAAGCTCTGAAACTGTTCTCTGTGCACCAAGATCTAGATCTTTAATATATCAGGAAAAGCAAGCGGCACCTGGGGAACTCCACATGAATCTGTTTGCTATCACTCAGCCAATTTTCTGTTCATGTTGCTACTGTTCCTCTTATTCCATGAGCTCTAACTTTGCTCACAAGTCCATTGTACACCACATCAATAATGTTATCTTTATCAACCCTCTCTGATATTTTGAGTCAGAGTCACAGAGTCATACAGCACAGAAACAGACCTTTCAGTCCAACCCGTCCCTGCCAATCAGACACGCCAAGTAAAAACAATGACTGCAGATGCTGGATACCAGAGTCCAGATTAGAGTGGTGCTGGAAAAGCATAGTAGTTCAGCCAGCATCCGAGAAGCAGTAAAATCGAGGGCCTCCTCTCACTTATCTCTCCACCCTTCAGGCTCTCTGCCTGTATTCCTGATGAAGGGCTTTTGCCCAAAACATCGATTTTACTGCTCCTCGGATGCTGCCTGAACTGCTGTGCTTTTCCAGCACCACTCCAATCAGACATGCCAATCTGACATAGTCCCATTTGCCAGCATTTGACCTTTATCCCTCTAAACCCTTCCCATTCATATACTTCAAAAAACTCCAGCATATCAGTTGTGCATTATTTTCCCTGAAGAAGTCCATGCGGTATCATAGAACATAGAAAAGTACAGCACAGAACAGGCCCTTAGGTCCACGATGTTGTGCAGAGACTTAATCTAAATGTAAGATATAGTCACTTAACCTATGCACCCTTCAACTCACTGCTATCCATGTGCATGTTTAGCAGTCACTTAAATGTCCCCAATGACTCTGCTTCCACCACCACAGCTGGCAATGCATTCCATGCATTCACAACTCTCTGCGTAAAGAACCTACTTCTGATATCTCCTTTATACCTTCCTCCTAATACCTTCAAACTAAAACTTTCCGTACCAGTCAATCCTGCGCTGGGGAAAAGTCTCTGGCTATTGACTCTATCTATTCCTCTCATTATTTTGTACACCTCGTTCAGGTCTCCTCTCTTCCGCCTTCTCTCCAGAGAGAAAAGTCTGAGCTTATTCAACCTTTCTTCATAAGGCAAGCCCTCCAGTCCAGGCAGCATCCTGGTAAACCTTCTTTGTACCCTCTCCAAAGCCGCAGTATCTTTCCTATAGTAGGACGACCAGAACTGGACACAATATTCCAGGGACTTGTAGAGCTGCAGCAAAACCTCGCGGCTCTTAAACTCGATCCCCCTGTTAATGAAAGCCAAAACACCATATGCTTTCTTAACAACCCTATGCACTTGGGTGGCAACTTTGAGGGATCTATGTACTTGCACACCCAGATCCCTCTGTTCCTCCACACTGCCAAGAATCCTGTCTTTAATCCTATATTCAGCATTCGAGTTTGACCTTCCAAAAATGCATCACTTCCCATTTATTCAGGTTGAACTCCATCTGCCATTTCTCAGCCCAGCTCTGCATCCTGTCTATGTCATGCTGCAGCCTGCAGTAAGCTCTGTATACTATCGATGACACCTCCAACCTTTGTGTCATCTGCAAATTTACTAACCCACCCCATAACCTCCTCATCCAAGTCATTTATAAAAACTACAAAGAGCAGAGGCCCAAGAACAGAGCCCTGTGGGACCCACTCAACACTGTCTTCCAGGCAGAATACTTTCCATCTACAACCACTCTCTGCCTTCTGTCAGCCAGCCAATTCTGAATCCAGATAGCCAAATCTCCCATATCCCATACTTCCTGACTTTATGAATGAGCCTACCATGGGGAACCCTATCAAATGCCTTGCTGAAATCCATATACACCACATCCACTGCTCGACCGACATCGACCTGTCTTAACACCTCCTCAAAGAACTCAATAAGATTTGTTAGGCATGACCTGCCCCTCACAATTTAATTAATTAATCCACATTTGTTCATGCGACTATCAATTTTATCCCAAATTATTGTTTCTAGATGTTTCCCCACCACCTAAGTTAAACTGAAACATATTCTTGCATAATTGCTGGGTTTATTCTTGTATTTTTTTTGACCAAGGGAGTAACATTTTCAATCCTGCAGTCCTCTGACACAACCTCTGAGTCTAAGGAAGAGTAAAACATTATGGTCAGACCCTCAGCAATTTCCACTGTCACTTCCTTCAGTATTGTTGGATGCATCTGATACAGTCCCAGTGATCTGTCAAATTTAATTGTTGACAGTTAATTGAATACATCCTCCACATAAATTTTGAATCCTTCCAGTGACTAAATTTCCTCACCATGGCCTGGGTAGTATCTGTTTTTCTTGAAAAAGACAGATGCAAAGTGTTCATTTAATGCCATAGCAATGGCCTCTAGTTCCATATACAAATTCCATTTTAGTCCCCAGATCCTGCTCCTCTTTTTACTATACTTTTACGATTTATGTGCCTCCAGAAGAATTTGAGTTTTCTTTTTATGCTAGCTACCAGTTAATCTTCAATAGCCCTCTTTGCTTCTCTTATTTGCTTTTTTTTATTTCTTTTCTGAACTGTCTACATTCAGCTTGATTCCCAATTATATTTTCTACCTGGCACCCGTCATCAGAACACTTTCCTATTTACCTTAATTTCTCTTTTCTTTTTTCATTCAGCAAGCTCAGGATTTCTTTGTATAATTTTTCCCTTTGAGTGAATATACATTAACTGTACCCAAACCTTTTCTTTAAAGATAGCCCACTGTTTAGCTCCAGCTTTTCCTGCCAACCTTATGCTCCAGTCTATTTGACTCAGCCATGTTGTTGCCCATTGAAGTTTGCTTGCCCCTGGTTAGTTATTTGTACTCTGGATTGCTCATTGTTCTTTTTCACTGTCACCCTAAACCTTTTTGATACAATGAAGACATCAGAAAAATGGACAGCAAGGCAACCTGAGCACTTAGTTAAGTGGTGACCAAAATGCAGATTGTACTTCTCCATCTCTGGCATGTTGCATTTACAACAGACTAAGACATTTATCACATTTCAGAAAAGCTTCTTCTGATTTGATTGGGTATCTTTCACTTGAATATTTACAAAAAAAAACACAATCAATAGTGGCGCAGTGCCAGCATCACCTCATTTGCAAGTTCACTTGAACTTTGAAAAGTTACAACAAAAACTGAGGAAAACTTAACTTATGGATGATGACATTTAGATTGAAATAGGCAATGCTTTCAAATCAAAACAATAAATTATTTGGACCAGAAAGAGAATGTAAATAAAAATGAAATTATTTGATAAATATGTTGTAATGATTGAGAAAGGAATTTGCTGCAAGTGTTTGAAATGCTAGTGACACAATAATACTTAAGATATTTTATTCTTACTGATATTTTGAGATTTAAAATTCAAAATGATGTTGCCTTCAGTCTAATAAATGCTGCCATCTTTCAATGTAAACCATACTGAAATCACGCATCTTTCTGACAAAAGTAAGGAGATAAACAAATGAAGAATTCTTTAATTGCTAATTTGAGCAATGAAATAATTTGGGTAATTATACAACACTCACTGGAAGTTTTTGATTATTCCTGTATTAAATTCATTTTGTGCCAAATCGCTTGCCATTTTAATTGTGAGTCATAAAAATTAACAGAATAAAGGACTTCAATCTTCAGCACAAGTCCCACTCACATCTCCCCGTCTTTCTGCTGTAGTTATTAGTGCCTGATATGCACTACCCCTCTTTTTATCGTCTATGCCTTCTTATTGTTTTACATTTACGGCAAACTAATACAAGTTTTCAATCATATCTATTAATATTGTAAAGCCCCTAACAATCATCTTACTCCTCCGACCTTTTCATTGGTCAAAAGACTAAAACATCGCTTTAGCATCAAAAATATCTTGTGGGTCATTTTTCACCCACAAGCACAGTTGTGACTAATCTCTACTTAAGTTGGGGGCATGTTTAAATATGCTCTCAGCTTTGCTTGCACTTCATAGCCCACATGTTCAAGAAATGAGCCATCTATCTTCCCTTCTTCAAAGAATTGTGTCATGTCTGATTGCCAAGAATGAATGCATGATACGTAGTCCCTGAGAAGTCTAATATACAACCATAATTAGGTATATCCTGTCACATATCTAATTATGAAAGGCTATTATTCAATTCATTTGTAAATGATATGTGACTACACCACAAATAGAGCACAACAGTTTATGTTTCTTGTGTCTTGACTCTTTATTCATATTTCATCAGATCCTTGTGAAATTTCTTATAATGTTAAATTCCAGTCGGGGAACAAAGTCTGAATAAGAAATTCTTCTGGCTAATATTTTTGAGTGCTCACTATATCATTGGAGCAAGACTGAGAATAGCAGTAATAATTGATGAAAAGCCACTGACTCCTGCCCACTAGTTTAGTTGCGCTGCACATGAGTCTTATTTTAAGGTAAACATAGCATCTGGAGGAAAATGTGGTGCTGTGCAATTCACATTGTCTCATTATTTCCAGCCACCCTACACTCTGGCACAATCTCTGTGAGCCCCACCACTAAGAGAAGGAAAGCTTTGTCTCTACCACCAGATGGTAGCATGGTGTGATATTAATTTCCATTTCTATCATCAATCAGCAATTTGGAGTACCTGAGGGCTTGGTTGTGAGACAATGTGACAACAACTACAAACAACAACTTGCATTTATATACTGCCTTTAATATAATCAAACAGGAAAAGGCTCCTCAGAAGAATTCAATAACTAAATTCAACACCGAGTTACAGTAAGAAATCCCTTGGTGCCTCTCAGACATTTGTTGTATTTACCTCAGGAGATTGAAAGGCTCGTGTTCCCATCACAAAGTTCAATCAATTATTTACTCATATCTATTCCTAAATCTGAAAGTCCATGTTCTTAACGATACAATAATTTTTCAATACTTTTTGACAGTTAAAATTCTGATTTATTTATTTAATGCTAATTTTCTCTGTCCTCACATTCTTCATGACTTTTTTTTTTAAAAAGGTGTCCATTTGTCTTCCATAATTTCTACTTGAGGTTTGTAGGATTATGAAAGGTTTTGAATAAATATCATTTTTTTTAAATCCACAGAATTGATGGGATATTTTCAGGATAATTAATCATCAAAGAAGGAAGTTGGAAGAAATCTTTTTGGAAACAGTGTTTGACATGAGGGACTTGGGTAAGAAATTGAAAAGGACAAACTAAAAGGATGTAAAGAAAAGGCAGTGAGATGGAATTACAGGGGGAAACTCCAATTGAAAGATCTTGCACCTGGACATCCTCACTTGGCTGAATGTAATTTCTATGATTCTCTCAATCTTTCCTCCAGTTTTTGTTTCTTCTTTCATTCCATTTTGTCAGGTTAACTATTCTTGGACTCATCCCCTCAAAGACACAGTCTGAGAGATACCCAATTGGTGACAGACAAGGCCGAAATGTCTTTTAGTATTTACCAATACCTACAGTTGCTTAGTTAACTCTTGACCCTAACTCCCTCCACAGCAGCATGGGCTTCATCATCTCAACTATGTGAATAAAATCAAGTTCCTTTGCAATACTGACCAATCAACAGAAAACTTTACCAGTAATAATTAGGAGAAAACGTTCACTCCAGAGAATTAGAAAGATATAGGTAAATTAGCTATAATAGAGAATCACTCACATTTTAAAAACAGAAAAGGAAAACAATTGCCAGAGATCATCATTTGGTCTGTGTTTGCAGACCTTTGGTTAAAAAGAAAGCAGAGAACATGATAAACATGTGAAGAAATCACTTTCTTTTGTGAAGAAATCAATGTGCAAATATGTAGCTATTGCTGTTATTCCTTTGCTAAGTAACTCCCCTGCTCGGGTACAATTGTATAAACAATATTCAGCTTCATGTATGAGCCTTCATTACAAACATTCACAGACTACTTGGCAGCATAAGTCATCACAACTAAGTGGGATACCAATCTCGACACTTCCGACTGGGTCCTTTTCATTTTTTTTAAGAAGATGGTTGGACCATTTCATGAAAATTTCTACTTCTGGGCATGGACTTATGTGCACAACTTGTTTAGTTCAGTGGGTGACATTTATTTTGATTTTCTAGAAGACGTTAAGGGTGGCATCACATTGGGGTCAGTGTGGGCTATTGCAAGATGTATCCACCTCGAGGACTGGACCAGGCTGCATCTCTGAATTCTTCACTTGCTCTTATACTGCGCACACTCTCTGAGCTTATCCAGAGTCTCACAGCAATCTGCCTTCCGTTCCCTTATCTTTCTACACACT
Source organism: Chiloscyllium plagiosum (assembly GCF_004010195.1). Taxonomy (NCBI): domain Eukaryota; kingdom Metazoa; phylum Chordata; class Chondrichthyes; order Orectolobiformes; family Hemiscylliidae; genus Chiloscyllium; species Chiloscyllium plagiosum. Next base: position 21,364,120 of record NC_057740.1, on the reverse strand, counting down.
CTCCCCTCAGTCAGAGAAACCAGGTTTGTATTACTTCGGTCTTGGCATCCCTTTCAGCACAGGCGGAAAGACAGTAAACTTGTCAACGGGCTTCCATCAAGTCAAGGGGGAATTGCTGTAGCTCCGGGATTCCCAGCTCTGCGAGTTAAGGGCAGCCCTCAATACCAGTCCAGACCCTGCTTGAGTGGTCAGAGTCAGAGTACTCTCATCATAATGGATGAGAAGGTGAGTGACGGACAGAACATCACCAACCTTGACTCCTTCTATTCTTTTGTGGGCTGTTTTCCTCAGGGAATTAGAGAGAGGCTGGTATTATGGGAGATTAAACTGGGTGGCACTGCTAATAGCGTTGAAGCATCTGGGGTGGTGACCTGGAAGTGGGGCATGAAGGGTTATAAAGTCAGGAGTTGGGAGTTGGTTAAGGTGACTGAGGGAAATGTTACAGGCAATAGTGTTGGTGGTAGAGCATGAGACTTGGTGGCTAGGGTGGGGTGGACAGCAACGGGGAATAGAATGAGTATGAGGTATTGAAGAGAAGGTGGTGGAATTTACCCTGCATTGCAGACAAGGTTAGATCTTTAGCCTTGATTTCAATTCTCTGCTTGGGTGTGCTGAGGCAGGAGAATTCCCATGCTGCAAATGTGACCCCCACAAATAGCCAGCCCCTGCATTCCATTTTTTCAGTGTAAAGGTGCAGCTGGACTGAATTCGGAGTCAGTTTGCAAGCTTAGCAAGAGTAGAAGAGGTTGGGGAGAAAGCTGCCTCAGCAGTTAAGCATTGTGACTAAAATTTTAAATAAAACATCAAACATTCCTCCAGCCCTCATCACTCCCTTACTTGTCCTCACACCCACATGCTCCCCATGACCCATGAATGCCAACTCATGCTACTGAAAGACCTCTATCTATACATCCCCTATGATCCATCATAGGCAAATGGAACCCCATGACCCTCTATATATTCCCATGGCGGTTATATTCCCATACTAAGACATTGCCCACTTCCACCTTTAACCCTACCCCATGAAGTGAGTTCATCTAGTATCCACAAGAATCCATGCTCAAAGGAGAACAAATGATGTTTTATTATTTAAAATCCTACATTTCAGATTACACTCAGTTGACAAGAGCACTTTCATTCATAGGAACATATTTTGATGGTGTTGACAGTTCTTAGCAGATTGACACTTCTTGTCAAGTTGGGCAGTTCCTTCTGTTTTTGTGCTCAATTTTCTCCAAACCTAACAATCCTTAGGGACACCATATACCCTCGGAGCCACAAAGATCTCTGACTTCTACCCTCAAGGTATCCCGGGACCAGATCCATAGGGATATCTCAATTCTCAAAAAAGGGTTTTCTGGATGTCTTGGAGTAACACACTGAGGACAGACCTACTCTTACCTGGTTAACCGCCACTTTCCAGGTTCCAGACACCAAGGACTCCAAAACGCAACTTGAGTGGAGGTAGCTGATCATTTAAATGACCAGATGCTTCTACAATCTGAGTGTGCATGACCCACCTGTCCTCAAGAAAATGGGAAAAGCAAGGTTCCGAGAAGCAACTTAGGAATTTGGTTGTCTTTTGGCATTTTTGTCATAGTTGACAGCGTCTTCATTGTGGCAAAATTATGGGACTTTGTGTTTGTTACTGTAACAATACCAAAGGTATTGTTTGACTGTAGCATTGGTCAATATCTGATATAACATCAAAAGGCCATTTCTGTAACCCAAGTCTTAAATAGCAAAGAACTATGCTGGAAGGGAACTTCAGTAACATTACCCCTAAACACATGCTATCAAAGTTGTTTCGATTTTAATACTATTTTAATTAATGCTTGGAGAACGTTTGCTGTAGCCAAAAATAAATTCTAGATTCTGAGGATGAGAAAACATATTCAAAGGGCTACAAATAAATGGCTGTCTTCAAAAAGTATATAACTTTCAAATAAATCATTCAGATAAATTGTGATGTAAATTTTTCAAAGGAGCAATACCCTTTTGCTTATAAACACAGTTACATTTTCATGTAGAATGTCTGCAGTAACCCGTGCCACTGTAATCAATTATGCACACAGTACATTGAATGAACACTCTCAAGATGTTTCTTATAACAGTAAATAGATAATAAATTGGCTTGAAGTATAGTCAGCCAAGAAAAATGAGTCTATTCTCTAAAGACCTGCATGGTCAGATTAGGGGATAGTTCTTGGAACAGTGCATTTTCTTGATATAAACAGTTTATCAAACTTTTGTGATGTTTTCAATGCTGAGATGGGCCACACTTGCAAGGAAGACAAACTAATTACATACAAACCATCAATTAAATTAGAACTGCAACATTACCTGTGGCTGATAAAGGCTGCCAGGATCTCTTGGTCCTATTCCCACAAAGGAACGATTAGCTGGGGGTGTGCCAGGTGTCGTGTAGGCTGAAATGAAATTTTAAAAATGTTTGTAGTAATGGATAGACCCACAATAAAAAATTGCAATATGGACCTTTGTGTTTTTTTTGATATTGTTTTGATGAAAATATTTGAATGTAAAGGAATAAGTGAAATGTTTTTATATGCATACTTATAAAGATACACAAAGAAACTATCTAAATTGCAAAAATGTAAAGAGCTCAGCTTCAAATATTACATATGTCCATCACCACTTGGGTCTCTATCATAATCCATCTGCTGCTGAAACCATTATCAATGATGTTTGCCGCCTCCAGACTTTGCTATTTTTTTGGTCTTCTTGTTTGCCTGCTATCCACGCTCTGAAAGATTCAGCTCATCCAAAGCTTTGCTGTTCATATCCTATACCACATCCAACTCTACCCACTATCTCTATATTCCTTGCTGGGCCATATTGGCTCCTAATCCCTCAAATCATCTTTCCTGTGTTTTAATTCATTCATGGGCTCAGCTTCCTGTTGTTGTTATCTCCTCCAGCCTGACAATTCTGTGCTCTAAACTTTCAATTTCTCCAATTCAGGCCTATTTTATATCTGCTTCTTTGGTCCGCTACTTGGTTTTCAGATTGGTTTCCAACTTTAGAAGCTCTTTAACCAAGAGATCCGATTCCAAACCCTTGAATTTCTCCACCTCCACTTCATTCTTTAAGACTGTAAAACACAACTCATTGACTTAGCTTTTTGGCTATTTCTTTTTATATATTTCTTTTGGCTTGGCATCTTTTTCTAAGTGCACCTGTATGAATCTGTGTGAAGCATGTGTGACATTTTCTAATCTAAACAATATTCGGGAATGGCTACCAAGTTACAACAAGAAACTGGGAGAAATCTTGTAGAACTTCAGTGCAAAAAAATTTACTATAAATTATTGAAGTGAAATGTTTAATTGAACAAGTTGGCTGTGGGGTAAAAAGTAATTTCCTGATTTAGTTCTTTATTTAGTTCTATTTCAGGTAACAAAAGTAGAATTTATTCTCAGCTGTAAATATAAAATTGAAAGCAGGTGCAGGCAGACTGGGGGTAAAGGGGAAATCAATTAAAATATACCGACAATTAAGGTAAATGTTTAAAGAGTTAATTTCTGCAGTTTTGTCAGCTGAAATATTATTTCCTGTATTGTCATACCTCCAAATCAACCAGGCATTAGCAATGAGAAAGCCATTAGTTATAATTTGTATACCACTGTCAATAAAACTAAAAGTGATTAACATTGTTTGCTTGAAAATTTTAAAAGCAAATGGCTTAATTCAAGTATACTGTGTAACTCAGTGCAGTTAAACTTAGCAATTACAGAAACAAAAAGCCACTGCCAAAATGAAAATTTCTAGTCAATATATGGGATATCCACTGTGTCTTGCATGAACTCACAATAATGAAAAACATCACATCACTAGATTATATGGGCTAACCTGTAAAGAATTGCAAGAATAAATGGTGATAATGTGAACATTTCAAGGTATTTCACTCAGGATGTTAATAACTGCAAAAGGAAGAATCTTCCTTTATGTTTAGATTAGATTACTTACAGTGTGGAAACAGGCCCTTCGGCCCAACAAGTCCACACCGCCCGCCGAAGCGCAACCCACCCATACCCCTACATTTACCTCTTACCTAACACTAATTTAGCATGGCCAATTCACCTGACCTGCACATCTTTGGACTGTGGGAGGAAACCGGAGCACCCGGAGGAAACCCACGCAGACACGGGGAGAACGTGCAAACTCCACACAGTCAGTCGCCTGAGGCGGGAATTGAACCCGGGTCTCTGGTGCTGTGAGGCAGCAGTGCTAACCACTGTGCCACCGTGCTGCCCACAATGTTATTTGGCTTTATCTTACTTCAAATCTTATAAAGACCCCTGAACTATATTGCCAAGTCCCGGCACATAAAAACATGCTTGCTCTGTTTTATTACATTGACATAATATTTAATGCAATTCGGTAGACTGACTTTCATAAGGTATGTGTGCCAAGAGTCCTACCTGCCTAATCTCCTAACTCGCAGTCCTTTTATACTTTGACCACCCTCCCATGCCAGGTCTGCAAAAGAAATTCATGATGATGGCAAGCTTATATAACAAACTGATCTGAAATTTCATTGGAGCCACTCTGTTTCCATCAACACTCAATAACCCCATTTGCCCACTTTAAAAAAAAAGGCTGAATTTTCCCAGTCCCTAAACAACACAGGGAATAGCAAGCCAGATAGGAAAATATACCACATTTGTAATATTAGATTCTTCACATTGAAAAGAAGTTAGATTTTACATCCTAGTTTTGAATGGCAAGATAAGATTCTCACCAGCGAGCAGCAAGAGGCCTGTTTGCAAGCATTTAGATGTCGTTAGTACTAATCTCTTCTATATGCAGTTCTCTTATCTCCCATGTACATGGATAGCGTGAGAATGGATACCTGACCAGTACACTCCATCCTCCAGGAGTGCAGTCCTCACAATTTCATGGTATACTCCATGCGCAGTGAGCACATACAACCCTGTCCATGGAGGTTGGCATCAGCCACCTAGCAGCCTCTTCAATGTCATGAAATATCTCTGACTCCCTTAGACTACAGATCTTTATTTCAATACTGCATTTTGGAGCACACCAAAACTTTTCATTGGAATGCTGTTGCCAAGAGATTTTGTGTGCACGGACAGGCACCCAACTCATATATCAGTGCAGGGTGCTCCTCAGGCATCCTTACGTCTTTGTTTAGTGATTACTCAGTTTGCATCTAAAGTCAGGCTCTCTTCTAAAGATCCACTGGGGTCCTGTGTAGCATTCAACAATCTTTGTATGTATCAAGGCTGTTACTGATACAAGTTTTGATAGAAGACACAGTTTCATCTTGTTTTCCTGTGCCTGGATATTGCCAAGAGAGATGCATTCTCAAGGTGACTGCACACATGCTGCTTTGAGAGTGCAGTATCATAGTGTAACACACTTCATTAACAGAACAATGTTCCATTTCATCAATATCCAATTTAACTGTGACCGTTAGTATCTCATCTTAGAAGTCTGCGCCAAGTACCTTCAGAGCTGCCATGATGTAAATATCCTTGAGAACTCTCATGTTTCTGTTTCAAGGGCTGGATACCTTACAGGGATGGTTACTGGGTAACTAATGAGTCACCATTACAGGTGTCCTTACTATCTCCAAATTACTAGGTACAAGGGTCTGCAACCATAGTTAATGAGTTTGTTTTGCAACCCTTGACTGAGGGCTGTCAATCAGGGATACAATACAGTTCATTGTTTAACCAGATTCATAATGGAGTAGATGATAGGCATGGTGGAGATGAGGTTCTAATGCTTCGATCAGTCTTGCAGTACAGTTCAACAGAGCCACCTAACTCTAGCATGGTGTACCCTGCACAACTGGAACAGGCAAAGAGGGGAGATGATGGACAGTGAAGAGCTGGGAGAGCAATAGCAGTCTTTTGAGCAGGAGGAATATAACCTTCAGCCTGGCAGAGCAGTGCAATGTTGGTGCAACAAGCCATTGACACACGGTTGAAGTGAATCAAAGTTGAATGTAGTAATCATTCATTGGCTGTAAGTTTGTTGGTGTTCAAAAGCAAAGCAGTCTCCGTCTGTTTTGAGAAGCAAATGGAGATCTTCTTCATTTGTTTTATCTTCTCTTTTGTTACAGTTGAATAAAAGGGAACATTTTCAACTTTTTGAAGGTTTTCTAACATGCAATGTTCTCACATTAACAATGAGATGATGTTATGCCACGTTGAGCATTCGGGCAATTGTAGTACTCCCTTGGGGAGAGTTCCAGGACAGGTTCATGCTAAGTCTTGGTAGTCTTTGCAGCTTGATTCTTCTGGATGCAGTTATAATGACAGTCAATCAGGCAGGTGATGATATTAAACAGCAATACTTTTCGGAATGTGAGCTTGTGTTTGCTGTTCAGTGTCATCTGCGCCACCTCAAACATTTTTCTTTTTAATTCTTCTCTCACTACATGCTACAGTGAAGGACAGCTCCCAGCGAGCACAGCTTGAGCTGATTCTCAGCTGGGTTTTAAATATGGTGCCAGTGCTGGGAGCCCTGGGTAGTCTTAGCAGCGTTAAGTACTTCTGCCATTGTTGAGTGCATGATAATGCTCAAGGCGTGGCATATACATAATGAGATGAGCTGCAGAGAATTGTGTGAGATAACTCATTAGGGCAATAGAATGAAATGCTCCACAAAACTCCCCAATGTTAACATTTAGCTGATTTTTGATAAAAATCAGCCTGGGGTTTCTGCTACATTTCTGAGGAACATATAATGGCTGTGCTTTAGTGATTCCCTACAAATTCCTGTCACTACTTTGTCTTCTGCAGGTACTGAGGCTCCACCTATCCAGCAGCCTACAAAAGGTGACCAACCTTCTCAGCATTGACCTGTGTTTCAGAGACACTGTTGCTGATTTGTCACTGCTGCATTTACCTCAGGGCTAATGGGATCAGAGTGTTCAGAGGGCCAGAATTAACTACAGCTTGAAATCTTTCAGAATTTGCTAACATAGGCTCAATAATCACTGAGGAGTTAATGGAAAATCACCACTCTTCACAGCACTTTCTAAGCAGTATGAGCCTGAGCACCAATGCATGCAGGAATTGGAGAAGAAACTCACCCCTGCTGTCCTTTATTCCTTGCCTGCTCTATCCTCATGATCATCCACTAATATCCACTAACATAGGCAAATAATCCGAGAATAAAGCATCTTATACATATTTAAGAAGATAAACATTGAGGGCAGCTGTCCTGTTTCATAGAATCCCCACAGTGTGGAAGCAGGCCATTCGGCCTATTGAGTCCACAATGACCTCTGAAGAGCATTCCACCTCGACTCACATCTCTTCCTTATCGCTGTAACCCTGCATTTCCCATGGCTAATCCACCTAGCCTGCACATTCCTGGACACTATGAGCAATTTAGCATGGTCAATCCATCTAACCTTTGGACTGTGGGAGGAAACTGGAGTACCTGGAGGAAACCTACGCACACAGCGGAAGAACATGCAATCTCCACACAGATAGTCACCCAAGGCTGGAATTGAATCCGGGTCTCTGGTGCTTTGAGGCAGCAGTGTTAATCACTGAGCCACTGTGTTGTCTGTCAGTCAGAACTCTTGTGACTAACTGAATGACTGACTTCTTTTGTTAAGTTTCTACTTTTGTACCAATGCTATCTCCCTTCCTGAAAACAAATCGGCTATTTCAAATAGGAAGAGAAAGTTGAGAAGAGTGTTCCTGCTCTTAGACTAACTCTTCTTTTAACCCTTATGAGTTTACATATATAGGAATGGGTGCTTGCAATATATAAATGTATCATAAATAAATCATTACTTACAATAAATGATTCAAAACTATCACCATCTTGGTAAATATTACCCTTTTCAGATGATTACCATGCCCATTTATGAAATTTGTAATGTAAATTATTCAGTATGTTCATGGTGAGTCTTTAAGCAAACACTGTTGACCCAGAATTGCAGCCAAATGGTAACTGCTTAAATTTTTAACCACACACTAAGGGCATTTTAAATTTAAATCATTTTTGTTCTGCCTGTTTTAATATTGTTATTCAAAGACATGTTTTTCAGATGTTCTCAGTCACAGAAATGCATTGTTTTAAAATGTGTTTGGTATTAATTATTTACAAAACTTACAAGGTGAAAAGTTCCAGCTTTTCTAAATGAGTACATATTCATTATGGTCTCTTAACATTTGATTTTACTGCTTTTGTCTCAGAAAGTCCCCCAAAAGGCCACAGAAAGAACAGAAGAATAAAGGTAGATGATGCCTTTCTTAATACTGGGAAGTTCTAAAGCAAATTTACAGGTACAACTGAAGTGCAGCCAGTGTTGTAATTAGGGAACTCAGGCAGCCAATGTGTGCACAGTGAGATCCCACAAATAGCAATGAGCTATCAGCCGGTTAATCAGTTGCAGTGGCATCGACTGAGAAATATACATTCATCAAAGAAAAAAAATCAAGGGGACTCCCTGAATCTTCTTTAAATAGTATCTGGCTATCTGTTAAGTTGGCCAGAGAAAACAGAAAGTCATAAATTTAACTGTTCATCTTAAAGATGGCACCTCCACAGCACATCTCTCCCTCAGTCCAAATGCATCCTCACAACTGAGTGGGGCTCAAACTACTGATCTTTTGACTCAAGCTCATTCATACTCCACTGTTCCAAGGCTGACACTTTATTAGATTGGATAAGCTGATTAGATTTTGGAAGATTTGTGCAGTATTGAGGTTCAGCAATTTATGCGTGAAATTTGAATACTTCAATTCAGAATACAATCAAATAAGGATCTGAAACAGGGCAATACATACACTAACTACAGAACCCAATCATCTCAATGAAAGTGAGATGACAATCTTAAAGCCAATTTGCTGCATGGAATCCAATGTGGCAATTTTTCTTCTTCTTAAGCATGTTCAATCTGCAAAGCTATGAATTTAAATGAAAAGTCCAATATTTTTATGGACTTAAAGGAGAAATCTATTTTACCAAACTGTCACAAAATCCTATATATTAGATACAAGCTCTCTATATATTTATCACTACCTGTCACTTGTTTCTCGTTACTGCAAATTGTGCTTTAAAATTGCATGCTAAAAGCAGTCTGGAAGCATTTTGCTCCTGATCGTCTTTAGTCCCACAAAGTCAATTCTCTGGCTACTATCTGAACCAAATTGTTCACAACCTAACTGCCCTTTTACCCTAAGATGAGGTTCTGTCCATGTACTCTGTTTGTGTCAATTTGCATCCCCATAATGTTCTCAGTCTCCACAGTAATCCGTCTGTTGCTGCAACCCTCATTATTTTCAAACCCGGCTATTCAAATGTTCCTGTGGCTGGCCTCCCATCCTGCATCTCTACAAATCTGCACCATTCTGCCGCCCAAATTGTAACTTGCACCAAGTTCTGTTCACTTCTCAATTAGCCATAGAGTCATAGAGATGTACAGCATGGAAACAGACTCTTTGGTCCAACTTGTCCATGCAACCAAATATCCTAACCTAATCTAGTCTCATTTGGCACCATATCCTTCTAAACACTTTCTATTCACATACCCATCCCGATGCCATTTAAATGCTGTGATTGTACGACTCCACCACTTTCTCTGGCAGCTCATTCTACACACACCACGCTTTGTGTGACAAAGGTTGCCCTTTTGGACGCTTTTATATTTTTCCCCTCTCATCCTAAACCTATGCCCTCCAGTTTTAGACTCCCCAACTCCAGGGAAAAGGCCTTGTCTATTTATTCTATCCATGCCTCTGATGATTTTATAAACCTCTACAAGGCCACCCTTCAGTCTCCGACACTCCAGGGAAAACAGCCCCAGCTTATTCAGCCTCTCCCTGTCACTCAAATCCTCGAACCCTGACAACATCCTTGTACATCTTTTCTGAACCCTTTCAAGTTTCACAACATCTTTCTGATATGAAGGAGACCAGAACTGCATGCAATATTCCAAAAATGGCTGAACCAATGTCCTATACAGCTGCAACATGACCTCCCAACTCCTGTACTCAATGCTCTGACCAATAAATGAAAACATACCAAATTTCTTCATTACTATCCTATCTACCTGCAACTCCACTTTCAAGGAGCTATGAACCTGTACTCCAAGGTCTCTTTGTTCAGCATCATACCCCAGGAACTTACCATTAAGTGTATAAGTCTTGCTAAGATTTGCTTCTCCAAATACCAAATGTCTTCATTACTATCCTATCTACCTGCAACTCCACTTTCAAGGAGCTATGAACCTGTACTCTCTTTGTTCAGCATCATACCCCAGGAACTTACCATTAAGTGTATAAGTCTTGCTAAGATTTGCTTCTCCAAAATGCAGCACCTCCATCTGCCACTCCTCATCCCACTGACCCATCTGATCAAGATCCCGTTGTACTCTGAGGTAACATGTCTACTACACCTCCAATTTTGGTGTCATCTGCAAACTTACTAACTATACCTCCTACCTTCACATCCAAACCATTTATATAAATGATGAAAAGTAGTGGACCCAGCACCAATCCTTGTGGCACACCACTGATCACAGGCCTCCAGTCTGAAAAGTAACCCTCCACTGCCACCCTGTCATCTACCTTCAAGCCAGTTCTATATCCAATAGGCTAGTTCTCCCTGTATTCCATGAGATATAACCTCGCTAACCAGTATTCCTCAAGGAACATTGTCGAACGCCTTATTGAAGTCCATTTAGATTACGTCCACCACTCCACCCTCATCAATGTTCTTTGTTACTTCAAAAAACTCAATCAAGTTTGTGAAACATGAGTTCCCAAGCATGAAGCCATGCTGACTATCCCTAATCAGTCCTTGCCTTTCCAAGGCAAGTAGATACATATAAATCCTGTCCCTCAGGATTTCCTCCAACAACTTGACCTCCACTGATGTAAGGCTCACTGGTCCATAGTTCTCTGGCTTGTCCTTACAACGTTTCTTAACTAGGGGCGCCACATTAACCAAACTCCAGTCTTATTTCACCTCACCTGTGACTATCGATGATACAAATATCTCAGTAAAGGGCCTAGCAATCACTTCCCTGGCTTCCCAAAGAGTTCTAGAGTACACCTGATCAGGTCCTGGGGATTTATCCACTTCGAGATGTCACCATCTATTTCTCCACATTCTAAATCCTCCATGTCCACCACAGTAAACAATGATGTAAAATACTTGTTCAGTATCCGCCCCATCTCCTGCCGCTCCACACATAGGATGCCTTGCTGATCTTTGAGGGGCCCTATTCTCTCTCTAGTTATCCTCTTGTCCTTAATGTATTGGATTCTCCTTAACCATATTTGCCAAAGCTATCCCATATCCCCTTTTTGCCCTCCTAATTTCCCTCTTAAGTATACTCCTACTGCCTTTATACTCCAACGATTCACTCAATCTCTCTTGTCTATACCTGACATGCTTCCTTCTGTTTCTTAACCACCCTCAATTTCTCTACACAGCCAGCATTCCCTACATATACCGGCCTTTCCTTTCACCCTAACAGGAACATATTGTCTCTGGTCTTTTGTTATCTCATTTTTGAAGCCTTCCTATTTTTCAGCCGTCCCCTTTACCTGCGAACATCTGCCCCCATTCAGTTTTTGAAAGGTCTTGTCTAATATTCTCAAAATGAGCCTTACTCCAATTTAGAATTTCAATTTTCAGATCTGGTCTATCCTTTTCCATCATTACTTTAAAACTAATGGAATTATGATCACTGGCCCCAAAGTTCTCCCCCACTTACACCTCAGTCACCTGCCCTGCCTTATTTCCCAAGAGTAGGTCATGTTTTGCACTTTCTCTAGTAGGTACATCCACATACTGAATCAGAAAATTTTCTTGTACACACTTAACAAATTCCTCTCCATCTAAACTGTTAACACTATGGCAGTCCCAGTCCACGTTTGGAAAGTTAAAATCTCCTACCATAACTACCCTATTATTCTTCTTGTGATCTCCTTACAAATTTGTTTCTCAATTTCCTGCTGACTGTTAAGAGGTCTGTAATACAATCCCAATAAGGTGATCATCTCTTTCTTATTTCTCAGTTCCACCCAAATAACTTCCCTGGATGCATTCCCAGGAATATCCTCCCTAAGAACAGCAGTAATGCTATCCCTTATCAAAAACATCACTCCCCCTCCTCTCTTGCCCCTCTTACTATCTTTCCTATAGGATTTCTATCATGGAACATTAAGCTACCAGTCCTGTCCATCCCTGAGCATCTTTCTATAATTGCTATGATATCCTAGTAACATATTCCTAACCATGCTTTGAGTTCATCTACCTTCTCTGTTAGACCTCTTGCGTTGAAGGAAATGCAGTTTAATTTATCAGTCCTATCTTGTTCTCTGCTTTGTCCCTGCCTGCGCTGACTGTTTGACTCGCTCCTTTTCCCAACTGTACTGGTCTCAGATTGATCTCTTTCCTCACTAATTCCCAGGGTCCCACACCCCCCACCAACCCCATCCCATCCTACTAGTTTAAATCCTCCCGAACTGCTCTAGCAAATCTCCCTGCTCAACATGGTCATCAGTAACATGGAAACTCTCCCCAAACTACCACATCCAACAACAACAGCATATCACTCTTCTAAAGACCATCTTTACTCCTTCACAATCAACAGACTCAGAAAATAGCACCATCTTTTTTGCTCTAAAAAAAGTGCTTCAGGCTAAGTTTTATATTTTAAAAATTATACACTTATCTTTTCCTGTGCTGTGAGCTCTCCCAAACAGGTTCCTCCAAGGTCAGCTGTGAATTTTGCTGTTTGTTAGTTTTTCCTAGATTCACTCCAATGATCAGAGAGATACATGGACTCAAATAGCAAAGGCAGTAACTGTGCAGATTCACTGCTGTATCAGTTAGCAGTGTAGGTTTCTTTCTCTCTCTCCCTCACTGACCATGTGGCCGATGCCTTTTGCTTGTCTTTCTCCCTTTTAAAAGTGCTGTTGTTTTGACTTTTTTCCCCCAAAGTGCCAAAATAATGCAACAGCACATAAAACAGTAATTGCTGCTCCTGGAATTTGAGGAAATCACCGCCAAGACCTAAAATACTCAAAAAGGAGCAGCTCTTACAGCCACAATTTTTTCCTGTCCTCCATCTTGGATTACCCAGAATATTATACTAGCTTTAAGTTTGGCAAATGCTTAAATTAGAATTTCTCATTTATGTTCTCAAATAAATACATCTGATCCCTGTCTACAGCTGTATTAGCCACACAACCTTCGCATACAAGACCCCTTCCAGTTCAGGTGCAATCCATTCTTCTTGTACAGAAGAGATTCCAATGATCCAAAATGTGAATCCTTCTCCCATGCACCAACTCCTCAGCCATGCGTTCATCTGCTCTATCCTCCTATTCCTACCCTCACTCGCTCGTAGCACTGGGAGTAATCCAGATATTACTACCCTTCAGGACCTCCTTGTTAAATTCATGCCTAATTTTCTATATTCTCCCTTCAGAATCTCCTCCTCTTCCCTTCCTATCTCATTGGTTCCAATGTGTACAATGACCTCCTGCTGGTCCTTCTCCCCTTTGAGAACATTCTGCACCTTCTCTGAGACATCCTTGATCCTGGCACCAGGGAGGCAACACACCATACTGATTTTTCACTGCTGGCTGCAGAAACGTCAGACTGTGCCTCTAACTAGAGAGTCCCCTATCACAATCCTTCACTTAGAACCTGACGTACCCCTCATTACGTTATAGCGTGTCTCGATACCAGAAACGTGGCTGTTCATGCTACATTCCTCTGACAGTCCATCACCCTTTACATTTTCCAAAACAACGTACTTTTTGAAATGGGGGTAGCCATAGAAGACTCCTGCACTACCTGCCTACCTGTCCTACCCTTCCTGGAGTTACCCCATCTACCTGACTGTATGTGTGGCTTTTCTCAATTCTTATAACTGCCATCCATCAAACCCCTAGCTCTGTAAATTCCTCATTGCCTCTAATTTTCACTCCATGTGATCTGATAGGATTCATAACCAAAGACAATTCCTGCAGACATGATCATCAGTAACATAGAGACTCTCCCTAACTCCCACATCTGACTAGAAGAGCATATCACTCTACTAAAGGCCATCATTACTTCTTTACAATCTACAGACTCAGAAAATACCACTGCCTTTTTGTTCTTAAAAGTGCTCCAGTCTAACTTATGGTTTATATTTTCAAAATTTAATCAAGAGACAGATTTCAGTAAAACATATAATCAAGAAAGAATCCACTCTACTCACTACTGCAGACTTACAGCAAGGTTACATGTTAAAAACTATGCAATTTTTTTTATGTTCAACAGCATTTTGTGATTGCAAGTTAACACCATTATGTCACATTAAGGTGCGGTAAAAATCCCTGTTTGAGGATGTAATCGAATAGGCAACTGCAAACCATTAAGCATAGTTAACATGAGGCCAAGAGATAGTTTCTGCTTACTCAGGTGGGTGTATAACAACATATGAACGAAGGAGTTCGCTCACCATTGTGACCAATTATAATCCAACAATCAATGCCAAAGAAATAAAGTAACTTTGTTCCTATTAGTGAGATCTTGCTGTGTGTCAATCAGCAATTGCATTTGCCTAAAATAGAAACTATTGCAAAAGTAATTGACTGAATTGATAATATGTCTTGAGAATGTGAAATGTGGTACAATGTTGAAAGCTCAGTCTAGTTAAATTCTTGGAACTCTTTTTCATTATCTATCTATTCATCTACTTAGAGTTTATAATTTAGTCCAGTGAAAACAAAACCATGTTTGCTGTAGTCTAAGTAAAAGAAATGAACATTACTTCATAAAGGCATAGCTTTCTTATTTATTTTGTTCAACATTTAATATGACCATCTTGACGCCCATAATTAATTGATGCCCTGGGAAGATTTTGTTTTTACCAACTACCGATACAAATATTGGACTTCAACCAAAAGGTTCTGTGTGAAATTTCCAGATCAGGTTACAGTATAATTCTGGTCAAGATGCTGTCATTTTGCATCAATTTCAGTTATTGGGGAATGAGTGGGATTTTATAAGTAATTCTTACAGCCAACTGAAATTCACTCTTGTTTTTAACAATGGAATCAAAATTATTAAGCTGGTTTCTCAATTTGATAAGAAAACAATCAAAGCACTAAGTCACTCGAATTCTGCAATTATCTCAGCGAGAACTAGAATTACTCAAATGCACTGTTTAATTACAAATTACCCACTCCCTTGGTACTCTTAAACTATTTACCTCTATCATAATTTTTATCCAGTAAAATGCGTGTTTATGCCAAAACTACATGCAGCATTGAGGAAATAAAAGACTTACTAAATTTCACAATGCCTATTAAATGTTATTACTACAATGTCTCCATGAGGATTTTTCCTGATTTTATAACTTTACCATGAAATTACCCCCACCCTGTGATATCTTTTAAGTTAAATGCCAGCAGCTTTAGTCCCATTGATGAACTGTTGAGTTATAATGCATAAGATTGCACAGATGACAAGACTGGAATTAACCATTCTAAATATTTTTGCTTTTCTTGTTAACAATCATCAAATTAAAGTATCACATTCAAAAGTGTAAATTACAGACAGTAATTTACAAAATTGGATGATTTAATTTAGTTGTTGGCACACTGCTGTCAATAAAGATTTTGCTTATTGGAAAGGACAGGAAACTCTTCTGTTAGTTACATCACTGGATGGGGTTCAATGCCAACCTTTTATTCAATTTTTACAGGATGTCCATATTTTTTCTGTTGTGATCTAATGTAATTAGGTGCACAAAAGTGATATAAAAGATGAGCTAAGGTAAACATCCTTTTGCTTTCTTCTTCTTCTCACAGAGAAACACCTGGCAGGTCATGACTAAGATTGGAATCTCGACATGCAGAACAATATAGCTTCAAGCCTGTATCGTAGCAGTCCAACAAATGATGTGCTGCAAGCGGTGTTAATAGCAATTTAGGATTTATTCATAGAATCCCTGCAGTGTGGAAACAGGCCATTGGGCCCAACAAGTTCACACCAACCAACATATCCCACACACCAACATATCCCACCCAGACCCATTTCCCCTATCCTATTACTTTACATTTACTTTACATTTCCCTTGACTAATGCACATAACCTACACATCCTTGAACACTAAGGGCAATTTAGCATAGCAAATTCAACTAACCTGCACATCCTTGGATTGTGGGAGGAAACTGGAGCATCCTGAGGAAACCCACACAGACATGGGGAGAAAGTGCAAACTCCACACAGTCGCTTGAGGCTGGAATCGAACCATGGCACTATGAGGCATCAGTGCTAATCACTGAACCACCGTGCCGCCCCTTTAATTTATATACTGCTTTCGCCATGCCAGATAATCTGAGGTTCTTCACAGAGGAACAGTAATACAAACAGAAACACAGCCCAGAAAAGGTATCCGGAGTGGTGACTCAAGATTATATCAAAATTTGTAAGACTTCTAAAGACGATAACAAATACAGATAAGAGTTTTTTCTATCACTGATGGTGCAGTGAGGGGCAAGAGGTATATACTGAGGAGGAGAAAACATAGCATCACTGGAGATGCAGCAGAAGTCAGGAGGAACAAAGCATAAAGGCACTTCAAGATAAGCACAAGATCTGTAAACAGGATATGCTAAAGGTTAAGGAAGCTGTTGAGTTTAACAAGGACAGGAGTGATGGGGAATAGTTGTCAAAGCATTAAAGAATATGGAATACATCAAAGCATGAAGAATGACGTTGATGATGGGAGGAATATACTCAAGTTTCAGGTAGCCACTGTCTTGGAGTGGTATCGTTTTGAAACTCTGTTCCACAAACAGCAGTTGATAGTTGATAAGTTGTTACTTTTAAATCTGAGATAGATAGTATATGGAGATAAATCTGACCAAAGACAGCATATGGAGCTGGCCACAGATCAGCCATGATCTCATTGAATGGAAAGATCTTGAAAGGCTGCTTGGCCTACTCCTGCTCCTATTGATGGCCATGGCAATTAATGAGGTTGTGAAGCATCAGGTCCGATCCAGCACATTGATAAGGTTTTTGTTCATAGTTTATTTATTCTAAATTAAAGGCTTGGGAAAGGGAACCCATCAATACTGCAGAACTGGAACTGACATTGAGCATCAAAAATGTGGCTGTGACTCGGCAAGGTGGCAGCAATTCTGCCATGAACGGCTCTGCATAACAGCCAAATCATATTGGTATTTTTTGTCATCCCTGGCCAAGTTATGTGGAGGAACTATTAGTTTAAAACCTTACAGAACATATACTCGTTAATATTTGGGAGCGGGAAGGATGCCAAAAGGAAAAGGAGTGAGCAAAAAACAGCAGGGAGGACATTCTCCTGCAGCACCGGGCACACCAGAGACCGCAGCAGCCGCCTCTTCCAAACTCCCTGGGGACGTGACAGACTCATGGGAATTGGCAGCGGCGATGGAAATACTTACCTCGAAGGTTGGGGTTGTGATTGAGGAGATCTGTGAGGTGATCCGTGCCTAGGTCCAACCCATCGTGCCCATGCTGCAGAAGCATGAACAGGAGCTCCAGGGCCTCGGGGAGCGGATGGAGGAGATGGAGGATTGAACCATGGCCTCGGAAGTGGCATTCGAATCCTCGTCCAGTCGGACCCAGGTACTGGAGCGGGAAGTGCAGGCCTCATGAGACCAGGTTGATAACCTCGAAAATCGAGATCGGAGGACGAATCTTCGGATTGCCGGGCTTCCGGAAGGTGAAGAAAGTGGGAAGCCAGTCAGCTTCTTTGAATACTGGCTGCCGCAGTTCCTGGGCCTTCAAATTGAGTCCAGCCGGCTGCAGATTTAAAGGACCTATCGGGTAGCAATGCGCAGGTCTGGGCCGGTACAGTGTCCCTGCTGAGTCCTAGTGCATTCCCACACATACAGGGACAAGCAAAAATTGGTAGATGGCTCCAGATCACTGGGAAAAGACCCACAGGCACTGCTGCAACATGGGGTCAACAATCATGTCTTTCCAGGATTTCTTGGCATCTGTAATTCGAAAGAGGAAGTCCTTTGATGAAGTTAAAAAGAGGCTGAGGAACCCGGGCATCCAGTACTCCATGGGGTACTCTGCAGTGCTCCATTTCAGCCATGAGGACTCAGTTCATATGTTTGACTCAGCGGATAAAACTAAGACCTTTGTAGACACTTTAAAATACACCGACTGGTCTAAAGAATATGGTTAATGTCCGTCCTCTTTTCCTCCTTTCCCTGTGTTTTCTCTTTTCCCCCTTTTTTCCTTCTCTTTTACTAATAATTTTTTTTAAAATCTTGGAATATGTTGTTCCTATTATATTTTTATAGCTGGATTTTATCACAGGAAATTTTGTAGGTGGCCTCTGTTGTCTCCCTTTTTTTTTAGTTCTCTTCCTTTTTTAGTCACAAGTAGGGGTGACATGGAGCCGGGGATGGGCGAAGTGCTTATCCTGACTTTGTCCTTTTTTGTTGACTTAAGGATCATCTCCTTATTTAGTATTTTTTGCCTAAGGCTGGGGCACAGTCCAGGCTTGAACGAGCTGTGAAGGAGGGGATGGGTAGGGTGAGTGCCCCCTATGGAAAGGTGGGAGCGTCTCCTGTTCAAGGTTTTATAGTTGATTTTCTTTATAGTTCTTTGGTAGCAATAGTTATTTGTAGTTATGTTAGAGTAGTTTTTGTATACACAATTCTGCGACTCTATAAGTCTTTATTTACTTGTGCTCAGTGCTTCGTAAGCAGGGTTCACCCTCATGGGGGTTCAGGGGTCTCTGAAAGGAGATATGGATAAGTGTCTTATTAAAAGGTGCACCTGGAATATCAAGGGAAGTCATTCACCGTTAAAAGGAAAAAAATGTGCTTTCTAGCCTTAAGAGGGAAAGGGTTGATATTGCTCTGTTGCAGGAAACCCATTGTGACAATGGGGAACATCTGAAGCTACAACAGCAGGGGGGGGGGGGGGGTAATGACCAGGTATACTTTTCATCCTTTACTACTAAAAGTAGGGGAGTGGCAGTACTTATCCAGAAAAAATCTTCCGTTCACATTATTAGAGCAGAAGAAGGATGAGCAAGGGCAATTTGTGAAACTTAAGGCCCTGATACATGGGGAGCAAAATGGTAGTTTAAATGTCTACTGTCCTCTGGCACATCCCCTCAAATGTTTGGTTAGTGCCTTTTCTAAGTTGAGTGCCTTTAGAACACGGCATATTATTAGAGGGGGGATTTCAATTGCCTTTGGATCTGTTGGTGGGCAGGATGGCTAGACGATCCCCAACTATTTCTTTGCATGCCAAGCAGGTGACTGACTTGTGCGAGGAGTTGGGACTGGTGGACATTTGACGATGTCTTCACCCCTACGGCAGGGACTTCACCTTTTTTCAAACCCACGTAAATGTCACACGAGGATTGGCTGCCTTGACCCTCCTGGATTCGATTATGGGTTGTAAAATTGAGAATATAGCTACCTCTGATCACGTGGAGGTATATTAGGAGGTTAAGGCCAAGAGTGAGGAGCTAGGGTTGCAGGAGTGGCATCTGAATCCTTTTCTCCTCAAGGATTCCAAATTTGTGGAATATGTTTTGAAGGAGTTTCAGGAGTTCTTGACTATCAACTCAGGCACGGCTGGTAGTCCATATATGCTATTGGAAACTGCTAAGGTCTTTGCTAGGGGATTAGCTATTTCCTATTTGGCTAGCCGGAAATGACAGAAGGGGGAACAGCAACGTCTACTTGAGACAAGGTTGAAGGCTACTGAGGCGGCACATTTTGTGCGGCCTTCAGTGACTAAGCTACAGTGGATCACGGCCCTAAAGGCTGCCTTGAATTCAATACTTACACAAACCGCAAAAATATAACTTGCTTTTGCTAGACAAAGGTTGTTTGAGTATGGGGATAGGCCAGGGAAGTATTTAGCATATCTGATTAGGAAAACACATGCTCCCCAATCCAGTACTGCAATTCGAGACAGTGCCGGGGTCCTTACATACAATGCCAAAGGATTAATGAGGCTTTTCAGAGTTTTTACTCTGAATTGTATCGGTCTGGAGGTTGTGAGGACAGGAGGGCTAAAATGGAAGCCTTTTTTAAGAATCTGGACCTCCAGGGGGTAACCTTGGAACAGGCTTCTCTCCTTAATGCCCCCTTGACAGTTCAGGAAATGCAGGAGGTAAATAGGCAACTTCAGAGTAGGAATGCGCTTGACCCTGATGGTCTCCCGAGTGAGTTTTATAAGGAGTTTATAGGGATTCTATCAAAACTGATATTGGAAATGTACCATCACTCCTATATGCATGAATGCTTACCACCATCTTTGAGAGAAGCTAATATTTCCCTCATTCATCATACAGGCCCATCTCTCTACTAAATTCAGATTTCAAGATTCTGTCTGAGATCTTGGCACTGAGATTGGAGATGGTGTTGCCCTGTATTGTAAAGAGGACCAGACAGATATTATAAGGGGCTGTAGGTCTTCTAATAATATTAGAAGGTTGCTGAATTTGGTTCAAGTATGTCAGCAATGATCAATCCAAGGGTTGGTGATTTCCTTAGATACAGAAAAAAACATTTGACCAGGTGGAGTGGCTGTATCGCTTTTATGTCTTAGAGTGGTTTTGGTTGGGCGGGGTCTTTGCAAGGTGGGTGGAGGTTTTATATCGCCACCGTCTGGCCGTGGTCATCACCAACCGGGTGAAATCTGGGAACTTTAGGATTGGCAGGGGTAGTCATCAAGGCTGGCCCCTCTCACCGCTGTTGTTTACATTGGTGATAGAACTGCTGGCAGAGGCTATTCATCAGAAAGTGCACATAACCGTTCTTGAAATGGCATCGAGGGTACACAAGATTACACTATATGAGGATGATGTCCTTCTGTTTTTATTGGACCCGATGACCTCCGTACCTCATCTGATACAAAGTATTAATTAATTTGGGGGTATTTCAAGACATAAGATCAACTTTGCAAAGTCGTAGGCTATGCCTTTGGGGAACCTCAAGGAAGTGCCAGAGGTTGAAGGTGGCCCTAGGTTCCCTCTTAAGTGGTGATGGGCAGGTTTCCGATACCTAGGCATTTTTATTAACCCCATGTTTGATCTGTTATTTTGGACTAACTTTGCTCACCTGCTTGACAATATTAGGCGAGATCTCCAGAGATGGGAGCACACTGAATCAGTATTCACCCCACTCTTGGGCAAAACAATGGATCAGTGTCCACCCCACTTTCAGGCAGCAATTTCATGGTTGGGCTGAATAGCTCTCATTAAGATGAATGTCCTTCCTCATTTGCTTTATCCCATGCGTATGCTCCCTATAATGTTTCCCAGGTCAACTTTGCGGAGACTTTTAGGTTGGTTTAGTTCCTTTGTCTGGCATAGTGGACGGCCCCTCATCAAACTTATTAAATTGCAGTTGCCTCAAGGATGGGGCAGAGTTGATTTCCCAGACATCAGGAGGTATCAATCGAGTTCCCTGCTGTCCTTTGTATGCGATTAGGCAGGTAAGCATCCAGGCTCAATATGGCTGGATATCGAGCCTTATTAACCTGTGGTTCATGGATAACATGAGGACAGTTATGGACCACTGCCAGAACCCCATTGTTATTAGTACGGTCAAGGCATGGAGGATGATGCGTCAGAGTGAGGGCTGCGTAGCCAAGACTTCGCAACTCATCCTTATTGTTGGTATGCTGGGGTTCTGACCAGGGATGATGGACTCAGGGTTCAAACTATGGGCAGCGAGAGAAGTTCCAGCTGGGAGACTTGTTTGAGGTGGGGAGGGGTTATGATGTCTTTTGAGCAACTGAGCTGCAAACACAGGCTGCCCAGCAGAGACCTTTTCCGTTTTTTTCAGGTTTAGGATTTCACCCTGAAGAAGACTACGCTTCTCACTAAGCCCTTTAAGCTGATACAGAGAGGTTGTTGCTACGTTCCACAAGCCTTTGGATGGGTATATGAATAGGAAGGGTTTGGAGGGAAATGGGCCGAGTGCTGGCAGATGGGACTAGATTGGGTTGGGATATCTGGTCAGCATGGGCAGGTTAGACTGAAGGGTCTGTTTCCATGGTGTACATCTCTATGACTCTGTGACACCCTCTTGGTTAGTACGCTCTATCGCCTGCTGGGTGGTACAGCCTGGCAGGTTATTAACTGGTTATGTGAAGTCTGGGACCAAGAGATGGGAGTGGAGATCTCTTCTGAAATGTAGGAGGACATATGGGAGAATATGTGAAAGATCTCAATCTGTAAAAGGACATGCACTATGCAGTTAAAGGTTCTGCACAGGGTTCATGTGGCACTGGATTGTCTGGCAAAGTTTAGAAAATGGGCATCTTCAATGTGCCCAAATGTAAAGTAAGTGTAGGTACTCTTATTCATTGCTTCTGGACATGCCACAGGCTCCGTGTTTATTGGAGTGCTATAGCCGGAGAGATAGGGAGGGTATTGAGGACTGAAGTTAAAGTAGACCTGATATCTCTCCTTCTAGGTCTACTAAATTTATCATCTTTAGACGGGCATGGGAAGAAACTATTTAATATTCTTGCATACTGTGCACAGAAGAATATTCTGATGAATTGGGTGTCTGTGAACCCGCTGGGCTTGCTGGGATGGTGGAAATTATTTATGGAGCACATTCCCTTGGGTTTCTTTTACAAACATGAAGCAACACATAACAGACCTGTTTTATAAGACATGACAGCCCTTTTTAAGTCGTTTGGATACAGATTTGTCCTCTATCTTAACTAGGGTGTTTGTTTAACCGGGATGGTTAGGTTTGCTGAGCCCAGGGGCCTGGAGGGGGACTCGTGAGTTAATACGGGTATATATACAACACTCCAGTTCTTTAGTTTGGGAACTTTGTGCTTGTGTGTTCGTTCATTTTTTTTGTTTTATTAGTCACTTACTTATTTATTGGTGCTGTTTTGCACAGTGTTAGGTTTTGTTTTGTATTATAGAGTAGGTTAGTAGTTAGTAGACAGTAGTTGCATTGTAATTTGCGTTTTTCTTTATTATACTGGTGTTTGTTATTTGTTATATTTTCAATAACTTTATATTTTTGTGGAGTCAAAAAAATTTTTTTCTTGCTAATAGATATATTTACAAAAAATAAGTGGCTGTGCTTTTTCCAATGTTTAACCAAATGAAATTGTGATTAAACCGAAGTCAGCCTTGACAGGATACAATTGATTATAAGGCGCAGAGAAGTGGTGAAGTGATAAAGAGATAAAGTTGAATATCTTCAGCATACAGTTGGAAACAATCCACACTTGCAATCTTTTCAGTCTGGTCATTGATATGACCATGTTTGGGCAATACCTGATTGCAGACGTAATGTGAAATGACAGCAATTCAAAGCAATGATAATTAAAATCAAACACATAATGAAGTCTTGCTGCAGCGGACTGTAGGTTGACAAAACATACACAAAGAGAAATAAATGCAAATACTGCAGATGCTTGGAATTTGAAATGAAGACTGAAAATATTGGAGAAATTCAGCATCTAGCAGCATTTGTGGAGAAACATTTAATATTTCAAATCCAACAATTCTGAATAAGTCTTTGGACTTGAAACATTAACTCTGTTGCTCTCTCCACAAATGCTGCCAGACCTGCTGAGTTTCTGCACCAATTTCAGTTTTTATTTGATATTATATATTACAGCAACATCAGCATGTAGAAACCAGGTATAACAGCTCAGAGAAACTGGGCTGGAGAAGGGTAGTGAATGAATTGGTCCAGAGTCAAATCTGGATTTCAACTTCAGATTCACTAGATGGAAAGAAGCCTATTTTGTAAGCAGGTGATATGGAAAAATGTATATGGAAATTCAAGATTTAACTTTAGAGTTTACCCAAAAAAAATGATGCTGGTGACTGACAAAAAGAATCACTGATTTGGATTACTGAAAAATTAGTAGATGGGCACAGTGGCTCAGTGGTTAGCACTGCTGCCTCACAGCACCAGGATCCTGGGTTCAATTCTTGCCTGTGTGGGTGGCACGGTGGCACAGTGGTTAGCACTGCTGCCTCACAGCGCCTGAGACCTGGGTTCAATTCCCGCCTCAGGCGACTAACTGTGTGGAGTCTGCACGTTCTCCCAGTGCCTGCGTGGGTTTCCTCCGGGTGCTCCGGTTTCCTCCCACAGTCCAAAAGTATGCAAGTCAGGTGAACTGGCCATGCCCACAGTGTTAGGTGTGTTAGTCAGGGATAAATATAGGGTAGAGGAATGGGTTTGGTTGGGTTTCTCTTCGGAGGGGCGGTGGGGACTTGTTGGGCTGAAGGGCCTGTTTCCACACTGTAGAGAATCTAATACAGATACAGAGCTTTGTTAAAAAGCTTAAACTTATATACTTAAACTTAGTAACTTGAACTCCTTGCTATTGAACTATCACAGTAAAAGAAAAAGTTTAAACTGGCAATCTTAATTACTACAAGTAATGTATTCAAGTCTTTAAAATACTTTTTGTGAAGTACAATGCCTAGAATACATTCCATGATGCAGCTAAGTAATGATTGTTTCCATATGCGTGTCTCACAAAAACATAATGGATATATTTTCATTTCTACAAATTAAATCATAATATAGTTGACAAATGGGCTTCAGGAACGTCTCAAGACATCAAATACTGAAGAACCCTAAAAGTTATGTCTCGTCAGTGGTGTGATTAAACTGAACAATAAAGTCTAATTACAAATAAGCACCTTGCCTTTTTGTAGGCGTTCTGTGAATTTTAAGAAAGTCATTTTTCTACAGTCTGAGGAAAGTTACAAATCTCTGCAATCTGTACTTATGCAAACAGAAAATGCTTACTGGGTGATGTTGGCGATGTTGCTCCACCCTCTGTGGTTGTTGTGGTTGTTTTGGTGTCTGGTGGCATTGCCAATGTTACTGATCTGGCCATGGATGGGGGAGGTGGCGGCGCCAGCATCTGTGTAGAAATGTAGTGGCTTGGGACTTTGCTTACCACTTGACCACTGCCATTCAACTGTAAAGAAAACACCATACTTAATGATTATAATAAAAGAGATTCATGAAAGATACTTTGGAATTCTTACTATGGCAGACTGTATGTTACTGTAATTCAGATCAGATTGGTAAGACTGCTGTTTACATGGGGAATCAACCTAATTTAGATCACTTTTAAGTTGAATAAATAAATATGCTGCATTCAACAGTTCTTCTGTTAAGAGGTAGGAGGCATTGTTTTCTTGAGTGAAAACATGAGTGCAATTGCTCCAGCAGTCAAATATATCTTCATAAGTGGAGGATGCAGAATGGACTTTCTGAATCAAACCTACCTTCAACTAGGCCTTTTGATCAGTATTAAATATAAATTAATGAAGACATTAGAGTGAAAAAGAAATTAATGCAGAGTACTTTCAAAACCAACTGTGTTAAAGGTGCAGGCAGCACAATTTGAATCCAGCTTATTAACTGATCTAACTCCATTGAATACATTGTCAACTTGGCTTGACCAATACAAATATAGGGTAGTATTTAATGGAGGTGATTGTAGCGTGGGGCAGTCTTGTCTGCTGGTTAAAAGTCCATGTCATCTCCTTTGAGGAAGACTTGCAGAATGAAGTCCCAATTTGGCACTTACTGGACAGAACTTGATCTTCCCTGGAGATCGATCCCTCTGAGGACTGCCAAACCGAAGCAAGCAGTGCCTTGCTGAGGTGGTAGCTGCCACTGGTAACGCAGTCCAACTGAGGCCCAGACACTGAGGCGTCTTGGCCACAGGTGAACGATGGGAGGATGGCTGGGGAAGATCACAGGAATGTGGAAATGGTGAAGGAAGTGTGGAGTGCAGCAAGGGAAGGTCACCCCCATGCTGGGTCACTTGGTCAGGCTCTCAAGGAGGGACCTGCCCCTTGGGAGTGGCTTGCAATCCGAAAGGATTTGTTTTTTAAGCTTCCAGCATAGCGAGTGCTTGGGCACCACATGGGAATACAAGCAGTGGTAAGGCGAGAACTTTAAGTGTGCATTAATTATCCACACAAGGTCCTCAAATGGGAGCAGAGTGGAAGGTCATCCAGGAACTTCCTGATTCCAGACTTAATTGGGGCAGAAAAGGAAAGGTGCCATAGTCCCCAAATATCATCCTCCTTCCTGATTAAGTGACCTTTACCTACCAGCAAATTTACCTGTGGGGGCGGGCATTAAATTCCACCCATTCAGTCAATACATTTCTTTACAAAAAGACATGTTCTTGGATTGTTGGAATGTCTAGCTCCCTTCCCCATAAAATAATGGTTTAAAAAGGGTTTTTGCAATGATCTGACTACTTCCACAGGCATACTAGATTTGTTGAGCTTGATATGTTAATTTTGCTTTTGTGGAATCTTAATTCCAACCTTTAAACTGTGGGTTTAATATCACTAGCATGGCCACACCTAGTTACCCAGATCAATCTGTGTATGAAAAAATAATTTAAAAATCACAATTTTTCTGAAAAAAGTTATTCTTTGATCAATATGAAATCTATTAGTAACCTCGACTGAGTGTTTTTGGACTGTAATTATAGATTCCTATTGAGGGGAGTAAACAGAACATTCATACTCAAAAACAAATTCTTCACAAGTGCAAACTCCGAGATGTTGCATGTTTAATTAACCTGTCGTTCATGTATTATCAATTGGATGGTTAAGATTGAAAGTTTCTTCCAAAGAAATGCAAACATGACAAAGGCAGAATATAAGTTCATCCTTTTGAGAAACTTTAGTAGTGTTTGGTCTTAAACATTTTAGTATTTTTCCTTCAAGTTTTGTGCATTATTTTTGCTCACTGTAACAATTGTCAATGCATCCATTTTAAGGATAACTAACCGACTGACCTATACGTGAAGAAAATCTGGTCCAATTGTAAGTCAAGTATATAGAAAACATTTGTAAAATATATAATATTCATTATTCTTTTGATTTGGAACTATTCCCCAACTTCTTTTGCTACGTAACAGCTGCCTTCAACTTTCTGGGTGCAGTCTTCAATTCTGGTTAGGGAATATAGCGACTGGCTCATTTTAACTCCTGACCATACATGGTCTACTATATTTCACTTTTCAAATATAAGCATCATAAACATGTCAATAAACTCAGCGCAGAAATTGTTGGTGTGAAGCTTTAGATCAGCAGCAATTGTGTGATAAGGCCCAAAACTGTGATGACTGCTCACATCCTATGCACTACCCAAAATTTCTTCGCGTTTTTTTTGTGGATGGCGAACTTTAGTATGTAGATTTAGCTTCAAGTTACTCAATATTCAAGTTGGGATTTTATACTTTGATGAATGGGGAGTCTGCAATGATGCTGAGCTAAAGCACAGAAACATTGTTTGATGGCAGTGCCTGAAGCCAACATCAACTAACCTGGCTGTAACTTATTCTGGAGGTAAAAATCCTGTTAAAAAGTACTTGGAGAACATTATCATCTGCTTCAAGCAGCCTGCCAGACAATCTGGAAGTTACGAATAGCAGTTTTAACAATTACAAAGCTTCTTAATTTTTAAGCCTTTGGTTACTTTTCCAGAGGTCAGCCAACTTTTGTTGACCTTCTTTGCACAAAGTAATACTTTGCTCATTGGGCCGACACCACATATCTTCTCCCAAATGATCAAAAGGGGTATGCAACAGGTGCTATTTTCATTGGACTTGTTACGCTTCTGAGCGAAAGCTGATGACTACCAGCACAAGCAGTGCAATATCTGAGGAAACTGAGGTGGCACATTGCGCTGGACACTACTTTTTAGCATCGAGATCCAAATCCACAGACACTGTCAAATGAAAAGCTTATGTTGTTGAACATTTGAAGCTCTCACTTTAACAAGAGCAAAGATGAATTTCTCTTGCATTGTTACAAAGCTGGTCAATGACTAGTAAGTCTGTAAGATTCAGAAAGCAGCCAGAATGATTATATTATGGAAAGTCAACCATGCTCATCAGTCTTGAAAATGAGAAGATACTTGAAAAATGCCTTTTCAGGATTAAAGCTACCTTCTTGTAGTCCTGCCAATTGGTACCCTTTCAGCTCTCAATGACACGGTGCAGACAAAAAAAACAAAGTTCTTGCAGCACCAGGATCATTACCGAGGGCATTAGTGTCACCTTGAAGTAATGCCTTAGCTATCTGGAGAGATTGGGAGTTGCTTAGAGTACACTTTCCACACCTTCCTCCAAGATTGCCTTATTCACTCTGTATTCAGAACTTTGACAGAGAAACGTGCCAAACAATAGAATTATAGAGATAGAAAATGACGGCAAGAATTGAGAATCAAAGTCAGAGAATAGAACTTATGCATTGTATATCTGAAAACAGCTGAACAAGTGTCTGGGCAGTCAGAAAATCAGTGCACATGGCACTCATCCTGGATGTATATGTTCAATATCTCAGTTTTCTTCTCGTTAGCAACAAGTGGCTCAAAGCACCACTTGCATCACTGCCTTCAATCTTCTAAACTGCAAAAGTGCCCTTTGATTTACTGCTATTTCTTTCTTAATAATCAAAAAAGAAAATCTGATCAAAACTCAAACACAACCAACTTACTACCTTAGCTTTTCTAATGTTTGTGAGATACCGTTGAGCTTTACTATTGAACACCCCCTTGGTTGTATGTTGTATGCTACACTTGCAAAGAGTAAGTATCGTTGGCTGCAGGGTTTCAGCAAGAGGCTTTAGGTGGCCCTTCAGTTGCCCTGAATTTGAGGATAACATCTAATTCACACAGTAGCCTTCTGGTGTTATCCACTTTCTGATCTAAGGACACTTGCTCTGAAGTACTGGAAGGTGCGCATGTTGCATTGCTCCAGAGAAATACAGTAGCAACCTACTCCAGTCATACAATTGTTGCCAGGTGCTTCTTCAGCAGATTGACTAACTTGTAAGGGAGTTCATGAGAAACTTACCATGTCTTCGATGCTTTCATTTACCAGCACATAGCAACCTTCAGTGCTGCTGGTTCTTGCAAATGTGCAACATTTTTAATATACCGCTGAACATTTCTATGTTGTTTATAATTCTAACCTATTGAGGCAAAAGATCATCAATAATATTTTCTGAACTTTGAGTTTGTGGTTATCATGAGGACGCAGGGCACAGCAAAGTAGTTCCCAGAACTGAATAAATTTGCCAGTTAGAGACTGCAGAATAATTGACAATGCACAAATACGTACTCAACAGCAGTGTAGTGTAACTGGCAGAAATAGTGCTGTCAACTGGCCTGGCTTGATCTGCCAGATAGTTTCTGGAAGGAAGCTGTACAGGTGCATTAAATTCCCACTTGTTTATAATGGAACATGGCTTGGTCAACGATAATGTAGCCTAAAGTTAAAACTCGTTTGTTGACTTTGCAGATGAAACAAGTTAGAAGTTGGTGTGACGTGGCCGGCAATCACGTGCTCTCGAGTCTGTGATAAGACAAGCAGGGTAGTTGGTATCTACTTCCCATGAAGTCTTGCAGTGGAAGGGTGGAATAATGGGGGACTCCAGGGTGGAGAATAAGCTTTTCTTGCAATGTTACTCCTGGCCCCATAAAGGCAAGAAAATTATTTACATTTGCTGACCGCTCCTGCTTTGGGTTTCCCCAGTGGGAAAGCAATGGGCTAGAGTTAAAACTAATTAGGGCTCCAATAAGGTGCAGATGTAAAGAAGGGTCTGTTAGCTTTTGGAATAGCTCCTTGTCATTTTTTGAATGGCAGATGCTGAATTGCAAACAATGGGTGTCTCAATGTTCCAGCGTGGTTAAATAACTTGGAACATTTTGACTGCCAACTTGCCTGTTTTTTCCAGTCAACGATGGTTCAATATATTCTCTCAAATATGGAAGTTTTCTAAAATTGATCTTCTCAAGATTGTTCTTAAGTGTCAGTAACTGCTTCTCATGCTGATTTGGTTCAATTATAAACAAATCCATGACCACGTAACATTATATTCATTTATCAGTGGTCTGATGTACACCTTCATTTAAAAGCTAGATAAAAAATTAAGGAATGCCATCATCATTTTAAAAATTCTTACAGTGAAAGTGGGCATCGCTGGTAAGACCAACATTTTTTGACCATCCCTTGAGCTGAATGGCTTGCTAGACTATTTCAGAGGGAGCTAAGAGTCAACCTCTGGTGGGCCTGAAAACACATGTTGACCATATAAGGTAAGGTCATAGAATCATAGAGGTGTACAGCATGGAAACAGACCCTTCGGTCCAACCCGTTCATGCCAACCAGATATCTCAACCCAATCTAGTCCCACCTGCCAGCACCTGGCCCATATCCCTGCAAACCCTCCCTATTCATATACCCATCCAAATGCCTCTTAAATGTTGCAATTGTACCAGCCTCCACCACATCCTCTGGCAGCTCATTCCATACATGTACCACCCTCTGCGTGAAAACGTTGCCCCTTAGATCTCTTTTATATCCTTCCCCTCTCACCCTAAACCTATGCCCTCTAGTTCTGGACTCCCCTACCCCATACTTTGTCTATTTATCCTATCTATGCCCATCATAATTTTGTAAACCTCTAGAAGGTCACCCCTCAGCCTCCGACACTCCAGGGAAAACAGCCCTAGCCTATTCAGCCTCTCCCTGTAGCTCAGATCCTCCAACCCAGGCAACATCCTTGTAAGTCTTTTCTGAACGCTTTCAAGTTTCACAACATCTTTCTGATAGGAAGGTGACCAGAATTGCATGAATTATTCCAACAGTGGCCTAACCAATGTCCTGTCCAGCTGCAACATGGCCTCCCAACTCCTGTGGCTTTCCCAAAATGCAGCACCTCACATTTATCTGAATTAAACTCCATCTGCCACTTCTCAGCCCATTGGCCCATCTGCTCCAGATCCTGTTGTAATCTGAGGTAACCCTCTTCGCTGTCCACTATATCTCCAATTTTGGTGTCATCTACAAACTTACTAACTGTACCTCTTATGCTTGCATCCAAATCATTTATGTAAATGACAAAACGTAGAGGGCCCAGCACCGATCCTTGTGGCACTCCACTGGTCACAGGCCTCCAGTCTGAAAAACAACCCTCCACCATCACCTTCTACCTTTGAGCCAGTTCTGTATCCAAATAGCTAGTTCTCCATGTGTTCCATGAGAATGTTAAATATTCTTTCCAGAGGACATCAGTGAACCAAATGGGTTCTTGCACCAATCAATTATAGTTGTCATGGCAATATTACTGAGACTGGCTTTATAGTCCAGATTAATTAATTGAATATAAATCTGGGCAGCTGCTAATGGTAAGATTTGAATCCATGTTTCCAAAGTATTAACCTGGTTCTCTGAATTACTAGTTCTGTGACAATCTGATGCTCTCCTCCTTTATTACATTAATAGTCATACATTCACACATCCTAATGTGAAATGCTAACAATTCTTTAAGACATAAGGAGTGAAAAATCCTTAATTTCCTAGTTTATTTATTTTTTATTCATTCGTAGGTTGTTGATGCCACTGGCTGGGCCAGCATTTATTAGCTATCCCTAGATGCTCTTGAAAAGGCAGTGGTCAGCTGCCTTCTTGAACTGCGGTAGTCCATTTGGTATTGGCAGAGCCACAATACTGTTAGGGAAGGAGTTCCAGGATTTTGACACAGTGACACTTAAGGAATAACATTAATTTGTAAGTGAAAATGGTGAGTGGCTAGCAAGGGAACGTGTAGGTGATGGCGTTCCCATGCATCTGCTGTCTTAGTCCTTCCAGATTGTAACAGGTGAGAGTTGGGAGGATGTCTAAAGAGTGTTGGTGAATTTCTGCAGTGCATATTGTAGATAATACATACTACTGTTAATGAACACTGGTGGGGAAGGGAGTGAATATTTGCAGTTGAGGCACCAATCAAACGGGCTGCTTTGTCCTGAATGGTGTAGAGTTTCTTGAATGTTGTTGGAGCTGTACTTAGCTGAAAATGTGTTGCTGGAAAAGCGCAGCAGGTCAGGCAGCATCCAAGGAGCAGGAGAATCGACGTTTCGGGCATGAGCCCTTCTTCAGGAATCGTCCGGAGTCCGTGCGGGGTCAGTCGGTTCCGTAGGCAGGTGCTGAGGAAGGAGATATGGCTGTGGTAGCGAGTCTGTTTGAGAACGTGGCTGAAGAGCTTCTGGGCAGAGGAGATGACCTGGGGTGTGCAGTGAGGGACTCACTGAAATCCTTGTAGAGGGAGGAAGAGAGCTTCTTCAAGGAAGACATCCTTGCAAGAGGATTCGCAATAGGTTAAAATCTTCTAGGAGAAAGTGAGGACTGCAGATGCTGGAGATCAGAGCTTAAAATGTGTTGCTGGAAAAGCGCAGCAGGTCATGCAGCATCCAAGGAGCAAGAGATGAAGGGCTCATGCCTGAAATGTCGATTCTCCTGCTCCTTGGATGCTGCCTGACCTGCTGCGCTTTTCCAGCAACACATTTTTAGCTCTGATCTCCAGCATCTGCAGTCCTCACTTTCTCCTGGAGCTGTACTTATCCAGGCAAGTGGGCAGTAATCCATCAAACCCCTGACTTGAGCCCTGTAGATGGGGGTCAGACTTTGGGAGGTGAGTTTTTTGCTGCAGGAATTTTAATCTGTGACCTGTGTTTGTAGTCACATTACCAATATAGCTAGTCCAGTTTAATTGTTGGTCAATGGTAATACCCAGGATGTTGATAGTGAGGAGTTCAGGGATAGTAATGCAATTCAATTTCAAAGGGCAATGGTTAGATTCTCTCTTGTTGCAGATGGTCATAGCTTGGTACTTGTGTGGTGTGAATGTTACTTGGCAATTGTCAGCCCAAACCTGAATATTGTCTAGGTCTTGCTGCATTTGTTTTTGGATTGTTTAAGTATTTTAGGGGTTGTGAATGGTGCTGAACATTATACAATTATCAGCAAATATCCTCACTTCTGACTTAATGATGGAGAGAAGATCATTGATGAAGCAGTTGAAGATGTTGGACTTAGGACCCAATCCTGACAAACGTCTGTTGAGATATCACGAAGTCAGATGACTAACCTCAATCAACCACAACCATCTTAGTCTGTACCAGGTATGATTCATACCAGCATTGAATTTTCTCCTGATTTCCATTTCCATGCTTACTTGGCTCCTTGATGTCACATTCAGTCCAAAGTTTCCTGAATGTTATGGGCAGTAACTTACATGTAAGACTAATGGAAACCCTGCAGAAATAGTACAACTAATCAGGACTAGTATGAAATGCAGGAAATAAAATGCCTTTGCCATGAGCTGGAAGGCAGACTGCCTCTCGGAGCCTGGGCAACTGAAGTTTTTGCAGACAATGCAATAATAATATTTGTACTTTGGTGATGATCTTCATCTGGTTCAAAACACAATGAAACACAGCAAGCAGAGCTTGCTCATGTGTGTTCACTTTAGTTCTTTAATGGAAAAAGAGCAAGGCAAAGAGGA
Source organism: Chiloscyllium plagiosum (assembly GCF_004010195.1). NCBI lineage: Eukaryota > Metazoa > Chordata > Chondrichthyes > Orectolobiformes > Hemiscylliidae > Chiloscyllium > Chiloscyllium plagiosum. The sequence continues at coordinate 21,330,732 of NC_057740.1, read as the reverse complement.
ATAAGCTTGTGGAGTAGGATTAGCAAACTTGCCGAAGTATTATGGAGGATTTGTGCTGAGTAAAGCAGATACAGATACTTCAGTGTTTTTGATGCCACACAGGGTGAATCAATGGAAAGTGAATCATTGATCTCACTTAAGGAATAGAGAGATTCACAATCACCTGATGAAGGAGCATCGCTCCGAAAGCTAGTGTGCTTCCAATTAAACCTGTTGGACTATAACCTGGTGTTGTGTGATTTTTAACTTTGTACACCCCAGTCCAACACCGGCATCTCCAAATCAGGAATTGAGAGAGATAGTCAATAAGAAAACCAAATTATTACTCTGTCCAATTCTTAACTACTCGGAAAAATAACAACCGCTATGTCACATGACCTCACCTGTTTCATGTCCTTACCAATATAAATTCAAACAACGAATCACGCAAATTTCACCATATGTCTCAAGCTACTGTGCTAGTTCTAGCTTCTCTCAAGATTCTCAAATATTCATTTCCTTCTTCCTGCCTGATCCCTCAAACATTTTTTTTCAGTTGTGTTTAATGCCCCCTTTAATGCCGCTGTTACCTCAGCTTTAACATTTTCTTTGCCTAAATGGCATTAAAATCTGTTGGAAAATGTCTTATCCCTCTTCTCAAAGCTTTTCAACAATTTGAACAAATTAAGCTTCTCTTGCTTAACTTTGCCAACTCTCATGAATATGAATCTAGTTTATTAAACCAGTTTTTATTGCAACAGTTACCTTTCATTGGTGGTATCATGGCACAGAAACTACTTTGCACTTTGGTTATGGGTCCACTACCTGCCAGCAATGAATTATTCAAAACTAGACATAATAGTGCAACATATACTACAAAAAACTAAACCATGCTCCAGCTAATGGAAATGCCAAAATAATGTAAGTTGTGAGCTTGAATTAATTTTCTGATCCAAAGAGTCCCTTGACTGAAGTCTACTATGTATGTTAAAATAGAAATGCATTTTCTCTGCATTTTCCATTGCAAATGAGGTCAGCCTTGGTGCAAATTTACAGCCCTATTCTGCACTCTAATTTTACAAAGAGCTTATAATGCTAATGTAATGCTTGGAACAATGCCATTTGTATTTTATTCTGTGCCAGGCTGTAAAATGATTGTCACGACTGTACTTCAAGATGCACTATCTGTCAGGGAACACTGCAATGAAGTCATATAGCGATCGCTTTGAAATATCCAACAAATGTACATTCTCGTGTGGCACTCCGTTGCCAAAATAAATTAGATAAGTACCAACGATGCACAAGCAGAAAACTAATGCAGACCCTGTTAGCTTTTACAAATAGCCTTTCATTAACATCTGCAATTACAATTTACATCCAATCAATCAAACATTTGTTAACGATGAAAATATAATTCTTTGTGAAAGCTTATGTGCCCAATTTTAACACCAAATGAATCGGTTTTGAGTGACTTATATTTCACACGGAACAAACAAGTGCACAGAAACCTGAATGGTCATTAAAACCAAAAAGGCTCCAAAAAAGCTGAAATGGCATCACAGCCCTGATTCTGGAAGCACCACCCACAGACTCAGTAATCACTTGCTTGCTGGGAGAAGGTGCGAGATATGGGTGGGCTCTTGGCACTTCGTGCATCTACTGTTCACTGAAGCAGCAACACACTTAAAATTACATATGCTTTCAAACAGAGAGAGTTTCATTACTGGGTTTTTCCAAGACACAACTTGTGGATGTTTGAAGAAATGGACAAAATCCAGTGGAGTTCTCTGTGAGGGTAAGGTCTTCTTTTGGAGAAATCAGGTATTTGAATACAATTGAATGTGCATACAAAGCTGATAAGCTCTGTCAAGCTGTTGAACCACTTAAATCTCCAAGCACTTTTATATTTAAAAAAATCATTTGGCCTAAAATTGAAGAAAAAAAGTGACATTAACATTTATGCTTCTTGAATGCTTTTACAACCTAACATTATCATAGTATTGGGAGAGTAAATGGATGAGCAAACTTTGATGTGGTGCTTTGATGTGGGGCTATGAATACGAACTTTATGAGGGATTAAGTACTTCAAAAAATTATTTGTTTTTACAAAGGACTAAATCTTTCAAAGGATTTACATATATTGAATGAGATGTTATCAATTACTTATTAATTTTCTTTTATTTTACATTTTTCTCATTCATGGTTTATTTTAAAAATAGTTTTATATATAATAAATAAAAATGTATTTAATCTCACCATGGTTTCTGAGGTCTGTTCACAGTGAACACAGGGTGAGTTGGCATGGAGAGTTAAGGTAAAAGTAAATGGTGGGTGGAAGCATGGGTTGGCATAATTTGATAATAGGTTAGTGTAAAGGCTTTAAATGACTATGTAAATGGATGAGATAGTTACAGATTGCTTGACTTGGCACTATGTTGGGATGAAGCATATGAAGGCCATGGAGATTATGATGCAGCATGCATTGGTATTGATGGGGCATGGAAATCAAGTGCATGATGAGGGGGAGTGTGGTGTAATGGCAAATGGGCTGTGTTTGGTTTTATAATTTTTTTTCCAATTGGGGAAAACCAATGCCACAGCAGAGACAGACATTTAAACAGCTTGCCTTCTCACATGGAAGCCTCTGTCATCACCACCAAACTCTTTAGGGGGCAGCAAACACAACTCCAATTGGCATCCATCTGCCAGAACAAAAATCCAACTGTTTGGAGCCCTTTCTCCCAAGTTGGATTTGTAGAGCTGGAAAGTTTTCCAACCCGGCCTATAGGTTTCAGGAATGAAAACTGGGTCCAGATATTCAAAAGCCATTTCTTTGAACAGGAGGAGCAAGGTGTGTGACTGGAGCCAGAGGAGAAGAGCAAACTGTACAGAACACTGGACCCTTGAGGCTGAGGAGATTTTAAATCCTGAGTGTCAAATGCATTGGCTCTTTTAACTCCGCCCAAATCTTGTTTCAGCCTATAGATCCATTTGCTACTAGATTAGTGCAATAGGAAACACATAGCATGTTCCACATGCAACTCATTGTTTATGGTGAAAGCTGGACCTGCAGGCACCATTATAATCTAATCTGCAGATTCACAGAAGGATCCTGCTGCGCAGAAGAGCAGGTTAAGAAAGGAACCTAGGTGGATACAATTGGATAGGTATGGGCATGACCGAAATGTCATTTCACTGCTTGTATTCCTTGCAGAATCTGATGGGCAGTTTCAAAATTGGTGGTTAGCTTCAAAATTGGTGGTTAAAGCCCCATGATCCTATTAGAAAATAGAAAGAGACCATTGGGTCTCTTAGACTCTGGAGTAATTAGATGTCTGCATCACTGTTAAAGTAAGGATTTTTACAAAGTTAGCAGAGTTTTGGAGCGACAGGAGACTGATCAGCAGAGAAAGCAAAATGGGTTATTAATAATTCCATTACCATTAGTCGTGTCACCAGACAATAACACACAGTACAGGTAGCTGAAGTGGAAACATTAGTGGCAGTAAAAGAGAAAATTGAGGCTGTAGTTAATTGACCTGTTCAAGTTCTCATTTTATGGTGTACCTTTTAGACTAACGTTAAAACTCAAGCTATGTAAAAAAATCAATTATCACATGCTGTTGGTGTTCAATAAGTGGTCCTTTACTCGTGTGGAGGATTGATCAAAAGATCACATATTGTAACTTATATGGTATTTTCATGAAGTTCAGTGAGTGACTTTTTGTATCTAAAATTTTAATTGACTGGCTATATATTAGATTAATAATTAGTACACTTCAAAAATAAATTAAACACCAACTTCAAGAAGAAAAAGTTAAATATTTTTATACAGAATCTGAAAGCCATGAAAAAATCCCTTTTGGTGAACCATCTAACAGATAAGACAATAAAGTATAATCTACACTTCAAAGGAGGCGAGTTGTCTCTTGTGGACCGAAACTGACTCAGCAATGCAAAGAAGCTTCTGTCAGAACAAAGAAACTGAAGTGGAGGCGACAGCAAGTGATACTGTTTAAACGTCTCACAGTAATTATTTGAAGCATATAAACTTTACTGAGTTATACCACAGAAGTGACCTGTGGTAAAATGTTTCCGACAAAACAGTTCTTACTATAAAAACTGAGCCTGAAATGTGCATTATCTCTTTGATCTCAACTTCTAAGATTTCCCACTTTTTGAGCTTGATGCTCAGACACAGCACACTATATGAATGTTTCCAGAACTTTGTGCATTCACTATATAAAGATTTCTCCTTATAGGCACAGCTCAGATGTCATGGCTGAAGACATTTTTATGCAACATCAAAGATGCAGACACATCTTTTGAACAGAGGCTGCTGGGAGACCTGGGATTTCTGAACACTGGGCACAGCAAGAGATTGATTCCAGCAGCACAAAAATAAAAAGCTGGTTTCATTAAAGAGCTGTTAATCCCTGTCAGTGAACAGAAAGAATGTACAGCAGGTATGACAGCTGAAAAACAGTTTGTTTTATATTTCTGTACTTGATGACAGTATTGAGTGTTCCAAAATTAGTTTCAGACACTCAAATGGGATTTTCATTCAGCAGTGTTTAAAAAGGATATACCCTAAGGTAAAATGTTCTGTTGCAATGTACCGTACCACATGTGCAGAAAAAGTTGGAATATATAAACTCAAATGTCATTTAAAATAAGACTTAGTATTTATGGAAACAGTATTTGAATAACTTCAGACAGTTACTACTGTGTTCATACTATAGCTTCCTATCTTCTTGACACAGCCATTCGTTGGACACAAATTGTAAAGACAATATTTTTGCAGAGTACAATATATGATGTCAGTCTCAAACTAAGAACAACTCTGCCCTTCAAGGTAAAAGTGTGTCACTTAACATTCCACTGGTGAATACTGTTGAATAGTGAGATCAGGACCAGGACAGAGCAGGAGAGAAGTTGTGCTTGACACAAGGTCATACTGACATCAAGTAGTAATTACAAATAAAAAGCTTAGTCTAATTCAACATCAAAGGATTGAAGACAAAGGCTGTTAGACTTCCTGACAGATACGATGTTCGCAGCAAAAGTCATTCGGGAAACCAGAAGCTATAACAGTTAGAAGTGGAAAAACTCTTTTTTGATAGTTGTTTCAATCTTTGGGACATGCATTACCAGAAGAGAACAGATTGAAATTGCTGAGTGGAGTGTTTGAAGAAAAAAATAAAAGGTTTAGTCACGTTGGGGTTGTGGGCAGAAGTGAGTGAGAGGATCATAAAGAAAGCTCGCTAAATTATAATAAAACACAACTTTTCAGCTTTTTCCACTTGAGTAATTTCAAAATGATAATTCTACATTAATATAATAATGATACACATGAAGAAAAGACTGCATTTATTGCTTACCAGAGCTACAAGGTTATTGAACACCTCCCTGACCATAATTAGAACCCGATGGCAGTAATTCTGAGGGATAAATCCTTCAGTTTCTGGTAAAAGTATAACTACTATATTAGAGCATTTTGCTACTACATTTAAAATTACAAATGGGGAAAACTTTTCCATGTTTACCATGTTGCCAAAGCATCCCAATCAAAGGAAATGTTTCTTATTGACATCTTTTTATGTCAGGCTTTTAAATCATTTTCTCTCTAAAAGGAGTTGGAAGTGGGTTACATTATGTGATGTGCTCTCACAGGTGTAAGATTTCATTTACAGTTATGAAAGAAAAGATTTTCATTTATATAGCAACTTTTTCAGTCTCAGCATGTTCCAAAGCACTGTACTCAATTATTTTTGAAGTGCAGCCACTGCAATAATGTAAGAAACAAAACCAACTGTGCACAGCAAAATTCGCAAACAGCAATTTGCTAATTACTAGGTAGTGTGTTTTAGTGACATTGGTTAAACAATATGTTTTGGCCAGAAGGCTGGGAGGACTGGCAGGATCTTTCTCAAAACCACAAATGGGATCATTTACATTTGACTCACCATGGAAATGTCAAGCCAAATTATGCAAATAGTTTTTATTTCTGAGAACACCTGAAGGGTCAGACGGTACCTCAGTTTAATATCTCATCTGTTTGACAGCACCCAACAGTGCATGACATTGTCGGTATTGCACTGATTTGTCAGTCCAAACTGGGCAGTCATGTGTTTGGAGCTAGTCTTGAATCCACAGCTGTCTGATTCAGAAGTGAGAGGGCTACAACTTTGCCAAGGTTAACATCTACTGCAGCCATCTGCTAAGACAAGAAGTTTAATTATTAACGGGCCAGGCATTGAAGATGTATTGAAAGACAATGTAGAATGTCATTGATCCTCGATTGCTTCAAATTCAGACAGTATGGAGATGGAATTGATCTGTGTGACTGTGGTGTAAAATGGTCGATTGCAGTTCTTGCTGCTGGTGCTTTTTAGAATCTGGATGAAGTCAATTTGGCCAGTTGCCAAACAGAAAGCAAACAAAAAGAAAATGAGGAAAAGGTCATCGCTGACATTGGCAGTATTTCTGCATTCCTGGATTTGCCTGATTCTTTGGCTGCCTGCATCATGTAAATATTGGTATTAAGAGGGTCCACATTCACTTTGAGGAGTGATGGCAGGAGTTGTTTCTATGCATTTATGACCTGAGGAAGTTGGAAAGCTGATTTTATTGATCAACCTATTGTTGAATCAGGGAACAAGAAATAAGTCAGTCGGCTTATTTCTTATGGTCAAAAATAACAAGAGAAGTGGAGAATAAAACAAAAAGTGAAGGTTAGTTGGACGTGGCAGGACAGGGAGAGACTCTTGGCCCAGTGAATGAAAAAGCTCAATGATCTCACATTTCATGGGCAGCACAGTGGCTCAGTGGTTAGCACTGCTGCCTCACAGCACCAGCGTCCCAGGTTCAATTCCAGCCTCGGGCAACTGTCTGTGTGGAGTTTGCACATTTTCCCAGTGTCTGCGTGAGTTTCCCCTGGGTGCTCCGGTTTACGCCCACAGTCCAAAGATGTGCAGGTCAGGTGAATTAGCTATGCTAAATTGCCCATGGTGTTAGGTGCATTAGTCAGAGAGAAATGGGACTGTGTGGGTTAATCTTCGGAGGGTTGGTGTGGAACAGTTGGGCCGAAGGACTTGTTTCCACACTGTAGGGAATCTAATTTCCAGAATATTATAACTTAAGGGTTCACTCAAAACTTTAGTCAAATTAGCCCATTAATATAGGTGAAATGGCTTGGTTATCATTGTTCCGACAAATGGACAGCTTAATAAGTTAAATCAGGTGTTAACTCAATTAAGTCTGCTACAAAATGTTACAATTAGACACATCCAAAAGTCAAAATATTCACAGAGAAAACCTGTTGTTAACCTCAATGTTGAGCTCTCTGTGATTGCATTTTGTGCAGTTTTTGTGCATTCCTGCTTCCAGTAGCGACTGTTGTTATTAACTCAGGCAAAATATCAAAAGTAAATGAAAGGTCTGTGCTGTCATTTCACAAAAATCCACGACTGTACAAGAATACTGTGGTCTACATACTCAGTTTTACTCTTACTAGTTTTATATCGGTCAATTCAAGTGATTCAGAAAATTAGCCCAGGAAAATGGAATTTTACTTTGGGATCGAGCCGAAAGTCAAGTGCAGGGAGTGCTAAGAATGGGATGCTTGTGCATTCCATATTATTGATTTTTATAAAAGAAATCCATATCTTGAATGTTAGGACTGACTTTTTCTAGTGACTAACATTACAGAGATGTTTTAAACTTATGGTGATTTCTTACTTGATAAATTCACCAATAGAGAGTGCACTGTCATGAAATGCAACTCAAACAGTGTTGCATTTTTATGTCACTTGATGATTCATCTTACCAAAGAGTTAAAATAACTTTTTAAATGCAAAGGTGAAAGACATAAGATGTGAAGGGAGAACATACTAGTCATGGAGGGAATACTGACTGAAGTTCAAGCCTACAGCAGTTTACAATGAGTCTTTAACTTTTTTCTTCCAATTTTACATTCAAGCATTGCATGATTCCTGCACCGTACATCATACTCAAATTCCGAGTCTGTCATTCAGTCCTCCTCAGCCCATTGTGCTAAACTGGTGAGAAAAGATATTAATTTGACAGAAGGTAGGGTGGAGGATATGGGTAGATCTTGATTTGCCAAAAGCATCTCCATAATAGGCTGATGAATAAGGTCAGGGGACAAGTGCTAGGATAGACTGCTGATTGGATGACGGTAGAAAGCAGGGAGTGGTATTATAGGGTAGCTATTCAGTGTGGCGGAAGAAGTGATGTTCCATAAGATTAATGCTGGAACCATTGCTTTTCACAATTTATGTCAGCAACATAGAATTTGGAATCAAAAATACAAGTTCTAAATTTGTGAATGAACCAAAATGAAAAGATACAGTAAATATTGAGGACTATTGCAACAAATTGAAGAGCATTAATAAAGTTACATAAAGGAAAAATAGGTTAAGGCAAATAATTAAGTTCAACATAGGTAAATGTGCATAGTACGTTTCAGTAGTCATGATTTGGAGGTGCTGGTGTTGGACTGAGGTGAACAAAATTAAAAATCGCGCAACACCAGATTCTAGTCCAACAGGTTTATTTGGAAGCACTAGCTCCTTCATCAGGTGGCCGTGGAGTATATGATCGTAAGACACAGAATTTATAGCAAAAGTTTACAGTGTGTTGCAACTGAAATGATATATGAAAAAATACCTGTATTGTTTGTTAAGACTCTCATCTTTTAAAATGACCATATTGGCTTCAGTTCCTTCATATGTAAATCCCAGAGATTTTTTTAAAGTTACATTCTCAAGTAAACTTTAACAATAGGTGCCATGTAGGCTCACATAATGCAGTGAAAGTGTGAGGTGCCCTGTGTGTGGCTGTCTGTGCCCCAATGTTCAGACTGAATATATTTCTAAAAAAGTGATTTACAGAATCTATTTCTAAAAAAGTGATTTACAGAATCTTACAGGGATTGATACAGCTTTTGAGCAAAATAAAATATAATTCTGCAAGTACAAATTCACCCCACAAACGTATATGTTCGCACATTTATGTGGTTGTCTGTGTGTTAAGGCCGGGGTGCGGTGGTTGTGAGTGTCTATGAGAAAGTGTGTGTATGGGTGAGTGTAAAAGGGTATAAGTCTGTGAGAGGGTGTGTGGGGGGTGTGTATGTATGAGCGTATGAGAGAGAGAGCTTGTATATGAGTGAGGGTCTGCGTGTGTGTGCATGTGCGTGCGAGAGAGAGAGAGAGAGAGAGAGAGAGAGAGAGAGAGAGAGAGAGAGAGAGAGTATAGTGCAGTGGGGGTCACCTGTAGTATGACATGAACCCAAGGTCCTGGCTAGTTCGGTACCCATGGGGATGGCATCAATCAGGACCTTGGGTTCATATCACACTACAGGTGACCCCACTGCACTATACACTCTCTCACACGCATGTACATAAGCGCATGCATACACTCACACAGACCCTCTCTCGTACGGTCACACATACACACCTCCCACACGCACCCTCTCACAAACTTATACCCCTTTACACTCACATACATACATACACTCTCTCACAGACGCTCAAATGCCCATACCGCCCTCCCCCCCCAACACACACACACACACATATACGTTTGCGGGGTGAATTTGTGCTGACAGAATCATATTTTATTTTGCTCAAAAGCTGCATGAATCCATGTCAGATTCTGTAAATCTCTTTTTTTGGAACTAGAATCAGTATGAACATTGGGGCACAGATAGACAGATTTTAACCTTACACCTTCAATGCATTATCTGAGCTGACATGACGCCTATTGCTAAAGCTCACTTGAGAACGTACCTGTAAAAAATCTCTGGGATTTACATATAAAGGAACTGAAGCCAACATGGTCATTTAAAAGATGAGAGACTTAACAAATAATCCAGGAATTTTTCAATATATCATTTCAGTTGCATCACACTGTAAACTTTTCCTATAAATTCTGTGTCTTACAATCTTATATTCCACAGCCACCTGATAAAGGAGCAGTGCTCTGAAAGCTAATGCTTCTAATAAACCTGTTGGACTATAACCTAGCTTGTGTGATTTTTAGCTTTATACTTTTCGATAGGTAGAATTCAAGGCCACTCAATATCTAGAAGGTGGAAGTCTTGGTGGAGCAGAGGATCCATGAGATATCAAAGTACAAATCATCTTAAAAGTAAAAGTTTCATAATGGGGTTTGCATAACAATGTTTTAAAAATGGAAGCTTTAAGTTTAGAGGGACAGAATTGAAATGTAGGGAAGTTATTCTAAACTTTGTTAAACTAGATACTGCAGTACTGTGTTCAGTTTTGGTTGTCATATTATTATTGTGGGCGGCACGGTGGCACAGTGGTTAGCACTGCTGCCTCGCAGCGCCAGAGACCCGGGTTCAATACCCGACTCAGGCGACTGACTGTGTGGAGTTTGCACGTTCTCCCCGTGTCTGCGTGGGTTTCCTCCGGGTGCTCCGGTTTCCTCCCACAGTCCAAAGATGTGCAAGTCAGGTGAATTGGCCATGCTAAATTGCCCGTAGTGTTAGGTAAAGGGGTAAATGTAGGGGTATGGGTGGGTTACGCTTCGGCGGGTCGGTGTGGACTTGTTGGGCCGAAGGGCCTGTTTCCACACTGTAAGTAATCTAAAGGGATGCAGAGGCACCAGAGGGGTTGCAGATAAAATTTACAGGAATGATACAATAAACGTTGTACACATCAGGAAAGGAGGAACAGGCTAGGTGTTCTATCCTTTTGAAAAAGAATGAGGCACGATCCAACATAAGTCTTTAAAATTACTTATTATTTTGACATTTGTGTTTCTTTTTTATGGGAATAGCATAACTAGAGGCCATCAATAAGATGTAGTCACCAAAATATCCAGTGGAGAATTCAAAACAAATGTCTTCAACCAAACAGTAGTAAGAATGGTGATTAAATTTATTATTCACTTTAAATAGAAGCTTGACAAAGATTTCCCAGAGCTGGATGTAGATGGTTATAATAGGTTTAAATAGAGCATGAACACTGGCCTGAACTGGTTAAACAAATTGGTCTGTTTCCTTAGAGACAAAAAAAAGTTGCAGATCTAGAATACAAAGTAGACAAACAGGAGGCTGGATGAACACAACAAGCCAGGCAGCATCAGAAGGTGGAGAAGTTGACATTTTGAGTCAAGAGCCTTCATCAGGATCTCAATGAAAGACCTCGATCCAAAAAGTTGACTTCTCTACCTTCTGATGCTGCCTGGCTTGTTATCGTCAATTGTTTTGTTCATCATCACAAATAATCCATTCAACTGGGCTTTTCCAGGAGAACATACATCCTCAATATAAACTGATTAGTGAAGTCCACATCATGGAACATTTATTTCAACAACAGCTTTCCAAATTCTTCAAAGGATCTGGATCACAATTACCAGCCAACTGAACATTCTTGAGCTGGATTTACATGGATGAGTGATTGCAGTATTGACTTCAGCGCTATAGGGATCCTTTGACTGAACAAAGTAATATTTTGCCATGACCTGTTGAATAGTCAGCCAACAGCACAGCCCAAACAAAGAATGTCACTGTACATGCAGAATTGTTCAGACCTTCATGATTCAGCAATCTACACTGCAACTTACGAAGTATACTCAGATGAAGAAAAATAAATATTTCTCTTGGGGAGTGGCACTGGCCAAGATTCAGTTGCATTGAGGGGAGGTTTGCACCCATTAGTCAAAAAACCAAAGGAGAACCCCTGTCAGTTCCACAGGAGAGGACTGATTGAATTGAATGCTGACTTAAATGCTCACCATCAGGCCTTTGATGTAATTGAGGTCCCAATTCCAGAAATCGTAGCTGTCAAGAAATCTATAGCACCTCCTTGTGCCAACAATGCTAGCAGGAGTGGTGGCAGCTGCCAGCAATGCACCCAGCAGTGGCCCAAGATCATCATGGGGGATGAGTCAAGACAGGATGGGAATGGGGGAGGGTCATGGTGAAAGGGACTGGGGGAAGGGCAGTAAGGTAGCTTTCAGGAGCCACAGCTTTCAGGAGCCACACCTCCCCCCCGCCTGTCTGTTGCAGGATCCCTAAATCTGGAACACAGTACCATAAAAGCAAGGAACTCCATCCCCTTGGAACTGCTGTCAACCCCAACAGGATGTGTGGGTACCCCTCAGAGGGTGCAGGAGAGCTGAAGGGCCTTCATTTAATCCTGAATCTGCCATTGAATAGTGTGTTTTCAAGAGTAGTGGATGCCAATTGGTTCATTAATGAGCCTGACTGCCAGTCACTGGTGATGTCTTTAAATCCTGCATCAGTCCTTTCCGCCTTAAACCAGAAGAGGCTTTGTTACCATGATAAGCTACATTAAATTCAACCCATTCTAAGATAAAGCATTATTCATGTGATTCTCTCTGTTCTTCCTCTGCACCTTTTTCCTTGATGGTGTAAGCTTTGATTCTCTATGAGTTTACTCTTCTTTCATCTCCAATTCATTCAAATAGATGAAGTGAGATTGAACATTAGTTTGGACAGTTCAGGAGTAAAAAGACTGGTTACTAGACTTTGAGCGTCCTCAAAATCTTAGAACATGTGAGCATTTTCTTAAAATACGGTCCTATTTTTGGATTACAGATCTGGTTCCTTGTCTTTATTTCTATTAGGTGGTATCTTCTGTCCCTTGGGCCAGAACTTGTCTTCAACAGCCAAGGAAGCCAGATTGACTTGTTTCTTGTAATAATGTATATGTACCTGCAGCAATATAACTGAACTGCTGAGAATTGCATACATAGTTCTCTTGTCTAGCATTGCTTGGCAACATTTTTTTAATGCACCAAGCATAATATTTAACAGCATATGTCTCAATGTGGGTGTGAACCAACTGGAGTGACCACCAGACAATTAAAAAGGATGAAGATAGTTCCTTACTAAATTTGTCCACTGGCATGTCTAAGTTAGTGGTTTCAGTTGGGAGTTGATGAGAACACTACGAACGGACTAAGCATCCTTGGACTGGGGTAGGAAGAAACAGCCATGGTGATGTGTGACATAGACATAAAGAAAAATTCCTCAGACTGATATTTGTAGCAATACCACAGAAAACTATAAAAAGCTAACAGTAAGGCTGGCTAAGGACAGGACCAGGCTCAGCTGTGTTGCTTTCTATGCTCTGATAGCTTGTATTGTCTAACTTCAGACATGAAGGATGGTCCTTTCCAATACTGGCAGTATTCCTGCATGCCTCATTGCCTTCACAGGAGAGGGTTAAAGGGGGAAACTGGGGAATGGGGAAAATGATGGATGTGGAAACATTAATGTTAGCGAAGTGACTTTCCTGCATACTTCTACAGCACAACAGCAAAATACTCATTACACTTTGGCTACTATATATAAGCTGTTCACCAAAGGAAAATAATTCGCAACTAAAAGATTTTTTTTAAAAGACAGCAATTAAATGAACACATTGCTATTGATTTTAATTAGTTTAGCACAGCATCTTCTAAATTAAATTAAATTGGAAGGTCTTTTTTATGTTAGAAGACTTGGAAAAACAATTATACAATTTAATGCACACCATGAGCACTTTTTCTTACATTAAGCCCTTTTTTTTAACATTAAGCAGAGTACCAAGACCTCTAATTACGCCCAAATAATTTACTAAATGACGCAGTGCCAACTGTGACATGAGAATGATAATAAGCCACTAATATCTTCATGGCTCAGTGAGTAAGATCTACCTCCAGGGTATTTCCTTAAATTGTAGGCCTTGACTGCTAAATGCAACCAATAAAAAAAGGTTTGTTTAATTACTGTCTGGAGAAGACTTAAGACTGCTATCCTATATAAAGCACACTTAAAGCTATTTGTTCTAATTATTGTTGCAAGAGCAATTGGAATGCATTATGGGGTTATAACTTTACCTACTTGCAGTGCCCTCTTTTATAATAAGGCAGTTAGACTTTTGGGACATCGACTCTTATTTCTTACTGCAGTAAGTCCCTGGGATCTTACTATTGGCCAATGTTATTTTGTTTAATTAGTTCCAAATAAAATGTTGTAAATAGATATCAATTTTCATACAATTAATAACTTCCATATTGGAAGGGACCATAATTCCTACTTAAAAAGATACTAATGTAAATAAAAACACAGTAAGTAGTCACTTTCACTATAGGGTTTATAAGTACAATGTCACCTTCACGTGAGGATAACACTCCCCAGGGCCTGGGGAGTAGAACAACTGACACAGGGTGTCTCGCTCCGCAGGAAGCATGCGTCCTCTCATTTGAGCACGAAGTGGCATTGTCACTGAAGTCATGGAGAAGTCCGTGGCTCGCTCGCCCTCCCTCCCAGGCTGTGTGGAGGCAAAGGGCCCATGAATGGGAAAAAAATGGGGATAAATTGGGAAAAAAAGTAAATGAAAAATGGAAACATTTTGCAACACAATGCCTAGATAGATAATGTACACTTTACAAACTACAGTTAACTACTGAACAGATTTTCTAATTACTCACTTGTTTATATTTCCAACTCTATCATTGCTGGTTGCAAATACATATTACTACAAGCTGCCCAATTATAGTTTGACAATTTGAACCAATAAATTGCAAACTAAATGCAAATATTTATTCAAAACGGCCAACTAAATTAATGCAATTCAAGTGAAGGTCACTTGTGTCTGCAATGCAATGCATGTAATTATAATACGTTTAAACATGGGACAAGTGCATGACCTGGAGGGAATTTATACATTTTCAACTTTACTTACTATATAAGCTAAGCAAGGAGACTCAATAACTCATATGCTTAAAATTAAAATACTACATTTGTGTTCAAAACATGCATTACATTTTTTTTAAATTGGAAGCTTCGATGAGGTGCTGGTGCATGCAAGACAAACCACTCAATAATGGAAAAGGGTGGGAAAAAACATATGAGGTAAATTAGGTGGTTGAGATTAGGTGACAATAAACTTTGGTTTTAAAAATTTGGCTGACAACAGGAAGACTGAGGGAGATAAGGAAGTCTACTGGTTTGAGATCCTAGAAAACGTAAAACTGTAGTTGGCAGTACGATGAATGATGTACAAGCAAGGAATGGATTGAATGAGCTGCAACAAAATGAAGATTTGAATGCTATAACACAAGACCTGCAAAACTTAAGATAACATTTCAGCAGAATTTGTTACTGTTGATTCTAATTAAATTACTGTGTAAGTTTCCAAATGTCATTTAATGCTCCAAAAAAAATCAGCTCGCAACTGAACCCCATTCTCACACTGCCCTTTCCAGCAGGGGTCACTGAATAATAATCAGAAACTGGATCCCTGGTCATTTCTTCACCACCATCACCTTTCTGCTCCTTCTGCTCAGGGACACTAAGACCAAGTGTAGCCCCTAAATGCTGAACAGACTCAACTCACTTCAAAGCAGATACTGTACTGAGAATACTCTTGGTCCACACGCCCCAGCATCACCTCTGTGGCACATGTATCTGAGAGCCAGTATAATACTTAAAATAAATGATGAGTACACAATGCATGAATTGCATGTCTTTGCTACTTAATGCCTACAGCACCTGGTTAAAACTGTAGTCTGGATCTGATGATGCCATTGGGACTTAACATGTATATGCTAAAGATTATGTTATTGGCACTGGATAGTTGTCCTTACTCTTGCTCAACTGAGCAACTTAAAATGACAAAGGTTAATTAAGCGACCTGGATGTTTTTATGTTATCATTTGCCCAGCTTCTGCTGACTGGGTAGCATTAAAACTGTCACCTATATTTCACTCTACTCTGATAATAGTTACAAAACTGACTATTTAAAAGGACAAGTGCATCATTAAATTTGAAAAGTCCTGGTACTGTTTTGTATTAATAATCATTTTGATCCTGTGGATATTCACGTTAATCTTTTAACCAATCTACAGAGAAATGCAGCAAAATAATATAATTTACATTTTGAGCACTACTGTTTCCTGTGCCTGTTCAAATTAACACCTGATTTTCATACATAAAGGTTGACAAATTAATTTCTGGGAACTGAACTTTCTACAGTAATTAAAGATATTTACACACCGACAACTTGTGAATGCAGAAAAGCTACTGCAGTCTGCATATAGCTGGCAAACTTGTTAATCAAACCCTGTGAAGTAGTGTTTGCACAGCTAATACTGTTTTAAGCAGCAAGCTTCTCTTGAAGTAACAGTGACACTCGGGATTCATTCATTTTTTTCTTGGTTACCTGCTGACTTATGAGGCAATTAGTCTGCAGCTTTTTGACTAGTCACAATTCTGTATCAATGACTGACACTTTTAATGTGCCATATCATGATATAACAATAAGTGATCGGACGAAGTCCTTGTTTCTTTAATACACTCACACCTACAGATTGAAAACCCTGTTCACGGCCAATATTTATGTCAAGTTGACTTCTGTGACAGTGTTTGGAATTAAACTGGACACCTTTACAGGGATAAAAGAAAGTCATTATTCGATCTCATCCCATGGCAAGTATCTCTGTCCCACTGCACTACGTGGTTTAAATCTCAGAGGAGTTTGCATGCCTTCTTGATGCTTGATATGCAAAGGAGAAAAATACTCTAGTGGGTCAAAATCAATAAAGAGCTGTGTGCAAATCGAGAAGGTGAACCCAAGATAAAGGCATGCAATATCAAATGATACATGCTGATACCATGTCATGCTTCAGTTCTCCATATATTGATATTTTGCATAAATTTGTTGGGAATGAGTTTTGCAATAGCAACAAAAAGTACTCTTGCAACATTATATTAGGGCACAAGAGCAAATGATGTGAAAGTTATATATCTCAGTACTATTTCAAACTTTGACATAAATAAATCGTGCAGAAATGGAGTTAAACACAGGAGACCTCCATAGATATTAAATTGCAGTATGATAATCCTAATCTTATTGAAGTGCTTATTTCAATTGCAGACACCAGCTTTTAAAACAGATTTCTGCCAGCAGTTAGCTTATGACATTTTTTTTATAATGACAGTAAATTATATACATTCACTCTATTAGTTTAATGCATGACTAGACTAAATGTATATGTAGAATAAGAATAACAAATTTTCTAAAAAACTGATTGTTCTCAGGTAGTGACAGCAACTTTGCACAGCTGTAAGCAATTAATGGATTTAAAAAGATTAGTGGAATTTAAAGAACAGTTATTGCAATAGTAAAGTACTTGGCTTAAAGCTGAATTACAATGGCCCACAATATAATGATGCACTAAACAGTTACTTTGCCAACTTACCAGCGGCACATAGAATCAGAACAAAATATTGAGAAACATGGGAAAAATTAGAACAGTGCAAGTCTCGTGCTGTGGATTTCTGCCAGTCAGTTGCGTGTAGCTAATATGACTACAATTTTTCAGTGGCCAGTAAGTCGCATGAAGATTACACAGCAATACTGAGACCCCTGGGAGCAACCACTTCCTTCTCAACAAATGGGTTAGGTGAGCAACTGGATTCTTGCAGTATTTTTTGGTAAATCTGACAACAAATCTGAGATCACAAGCCAGTCACGGGATTGTCCCTGGTGCCACATAATGATTCGTAGTAGGAAAGAAAATGCTTCCATTCATAAAGCATTTTTCATCACATGAGGATGCCACAAAGCGCTCTGAAGAAAGTGAAGTACTTTTGAAGTCCAGTTACCATGGCAATGTATGCAAATTCAACAGAAAAATAGGCATTGCAAGATCCAACAAACAGCAATAAAAGAAATGACTGGTTAACTTTGATGCAGTTTGTCATAGGTTACGGACTAGCCAGTACTCCAGGAGAACTCCCCTGCTCTTCCTTAAACAGTATCACAGGACGTTAAAAATTCACCTGAATAAGCCTGAGTTCACCAATTCATTCAAAAGATGACACCTGTGGCCTTGCAATGTTCTATCAGTGCCATATTGTAGGGTCAGCCTAGATTAGTTGCTCAATTCTTGAGAGGGGCTTGATGGGGCAACCTCCTGATGCTAGAAGTGAGTGTCATCACTAATTCAAGTTGATATTTAAAGACAACTGAAGTGAGTGAGAAGAACTATAAGGAGAATCAAATTTACTTTAATTGAATTGCTTGGTCACTTGAAAGTGAAAGGGGTACATAGAAGATTGGAAGCCACAACTAACGAATACATCATTTCTACCTTGTTAATACAGAACAACAAGTTCAATGAATGGAAAAATTGATGACCAAGTTTCCTTCAAACCTGCATTAGTAAATCTATTGTGTACATCAGTTTTGAAAATACACATCACATTACTATCCTTTGAAAACTCAGCCAACCTACAAACTGCAGTCTCTCAAGATAAATAATTATTGCATCCAAATATATTGTGTTGCTTGACAACTTTTATGCTCTGTACAGAACAGCAAAACAGTTGTAAGTTCACGTAACAATAGTGCGCTCAATTTGTGGTTATAAAACTTAACTTGTGTTGCTTGCCCAACATCCATAGCAATGTTATGAAACTAAGTTTTAACTTAAATTCACATACAAGTCTGGACTTAAAATAAAGTTCAAGTCCAAATATATTGTAAGAGGGAGACCTTATGGATTTGCAGACTGACTAAACTCCGTCAGTCAGTTTTGGCAAGAAATATTAATGATGGGGAAGGTTTTGCACTGCATAAACACAGGACTCCCAATGGCTCATTTGATGAGGTCACTCAAACTCCAAGTCACACTATCTCAAGTTTCTGCCTCTGAATTACAACTTAATTGATCATGTTAGTAATTTTCAAGTATTATTCTTGTCTTTTTTTGTTTGATAGTGACAGAAGAGAATACTATGAGTGGTGAGCTTTCCACTGTCCAGAGTATAAGTGGCAGGGAGGATGGCGGACAAACTAAATATCTGAGAGAAAAAGATGAAGTTCACTTAGCTTCTGAAAAGGAGGCAGTATCTCTTCTGGTGACATGGTACAACAATGTGAAAATGATATTTTCACTGCTAGTTTATATAGTTATTAGGCTGAAGAAGATACTGGATGATACATAGTATACAGATGTTTTACAGAGTACTATTTTGACTTCCCACTATCAGTTATAGTGATAGTTAATGATAGAAAACAGTTGAAAAGAGTTAGCTTTTTTCAGTCATTAATGTTTGAATGCTATTACAACAGGCATGATAGTTTGTTTTAACAGTATCAACTTATCTCTTTTTGGTGGGACTTTGTACCAGTTTGCTTCCATACTACATCATACATACATCCTTGCTGATGTGAGCACGATTTGGAGATGCCGGTGTTGGACTGGGGTGTACAAAGTTAAAAATCACCCAACACCAGGTAATAGTCCAACAGGTTTAATTGGAAGCATTAGCTTTCAGAGCGTCGCTCCTTTCAGAGCGTCGCACTGCCACCTGATGAAGGAGCGATGCTCCAAAAGCTAGTGTGCTTCCAATTAAACCTGTTGGACTATAACCTGGTGTTGTGTGATTTTTAACGATGTGAGCACAGTATTCCTAGATAGCAGGCGATTGGCTCAAAGTGTTTCTTCCTTCAGAAAACAACACAGTTGCTTCATTTAAGACAAGTGTGACTACATGAGTAGCTAGAGTAACGGTAAGAGGATGTCAACTGGGGCTCTTAAAATGGACACATATCATCATTATTAATAAGAAAGGTAACAAATCAAATGTTGAAAATCTGAATTCTGTAAATAAACCTAAAAAGTTAAAGTTCCTTCTCACATGATAAATTGTGCCAGATTCATTGTGTGTTTCAAATGGTTCTGGTTGCTGTTTTTGTCTCTATTTATATTTTCATTTTCATGACACCAGAAATATGTGACTACCATTCAACTGTCAACTTCACACCTGGAATTTACTCGTTGACAGCTCTGGTCAAACATGCCTCTATGCAGTCTGATTGATAACTGGCATTGAAAGATTTGTAGAGATGTCTCTGGGTTGGATCGTTCTGTTCTCCAGTCCCAGGTGGATGGAAGGAGTGAACAACAAAGACATGCCTTTAGTTTGCATTAATATATGTAACATGATAGCACACTATAAACCACAGAGACATGCTTCGGAACAAGTAGACTCAATGGTAATCAATAATTGTACTTGTACTTACAATGCACTCTTGATTCTAATGAGTAAACATGCAGACCAACTTCTTTACGACAACAATAGCCTTCACACATCTACATCTGAACAACTACCACTGCTTCCTACAACAGTATAGCCAGAATATGATAATAAATTGTCCATTTAGCAATTACCTATGGCAGACAGAAGTACTCTTCAACGTGTCTGGTAAATTCAGTCCAGATCTTGGTGTCACTGAAGAGTACATTTCCTTCAGTACACTGAACAGCCTAAAACACTTCTGAATATTGGCACCCCAGACTCTAGTTTACTACAATAGTACTACAATAGGCAAGGAATTTCCCATGGCATTTTTTAATATTAACATATTTTACTCAATTGCCAGTTTATTTTGGCAATTGTACACTGCTGACTCAGAACGCTGTAACTTTGAGGTACATTGTTTCAGAATGCAATCTTAGATTATAGACTGGCAGGACTGAGGACCTGTTTTATTTCACATTGTACGGATGAGATATTAACCCAGAGGACCCATGTAACTGTTCAGGTGGGCATGAATGATTCCATGGCACCACTTCAAGAAGAGCAGGGAATTCTCTTGGAATTTTGGTCCAATATTTCTCCCTCCATATCATCATTGAAACATAATTCAACAGGTAAGTCACTTAATTTGCCATACTTGGAACCATGCTGTCTGCAGATTGATTGCCGCATTTGCCTACACGACAATGGCGACTAAACTTTTGAAAGTAGTTCATTAGAAATGCTTTGGGGCATGACAAGATGCTATATAATGCAAGATTTTTCTTCTTCATCATGTATCCGCTGATGTACTTAGCCACACAAATTCAACAGACAGTTGTCCAGCAAACTGAATCAGATCAAGATAGACACAAATATGTGGTAGATCCTTTACACTTGATTCAACCATGTCATAGTTGTGAAGGAAAGATGCAAAGCTCAGATTCCCCCTTCATTATTTGAGGATGTTGGGACCCTATGCATTGATACTAGTGAAGATCCACACATCTCAGTTGCAAATGCCATCTCAGAACTAGAAAGTCAAATGATAATTGGGAAGAGCTACAGCAAGAAAATGATACTGCATAAACTAAGAAGTGATGGTTAAGGCACCCTCTAATAATATTAAAGTGTGCAGCCTCTTTTGAATTATTTTACTTAGTCCCTAACTTAAAGGGGTTGATTTGTGTGCAGCCATTTCCAGGTTGTTGCACAGATGCAGTTTTGAGGGAATATTAGTGATGGCACTTAATGAACCAGGAAGAGTTGAAACTACATTGTATTTTTTTCTAAGAGGGAGTATCTGAGCAAAATTAAATTTATGCAACAAATATTCCACAACAGGATTTTACATTACCTGTCATGCCAGCACTTGACAGATTCCACAGTTGACTCCATGAGCCCATAGCAAGCACATCTCTTTAAACTCACAAGTGCAGCCACTAGTGATGTAAATGTTGCAACTGTTCAGTCTATTTACTTGACATCACTAAATTTCACTGTTTAAGATCTTGGCAAATGATTTGAGTCATGCACTCCTATTGTGAAATTTTGCATTAATAAATTGACTAAAACGTAGGCTACAAACTTAAATACGAACAGGACGTTGTCAAGATACATGAAGATTGCTAAAACAAAAATGCATTCCTGTACAGCGTTAAATTGACCAGAAAATGAATAGTGCAATATTTTAAACTCCAATATGAAATGCTGGCAACCACTATATAATATCTTTATCTGAGAATATGGGACTTCTTTCGTATATATTCAGTCATATTCTCTGATACCATGGAGGAAGTGGAAAATTTTAACAATCAACTTGGAAGGATGCTTCAAAAACAGGCTATTTTATTTTACAAACTTTTATTTATTCCTTACATCCTTTTAAATCACAGAACTAGGTTTACTTTTACTTTTTTCATCACAGTGCATTCGAGAAATTTGTAAGTAAGTTTACTCTTACCGGGCCTGGTTGCTGATTGGATGAGTCACAGGCAAGTGAGACCAGATCCTTAAGAGGGTCTGGTGGATTGAGATGTGGTGGGAACCGAATTGTTGTGTGAGGGAAGTAACCTGAAGCACTCTGGGGAAGGATGGAGGTTGTTGGAAAATGCAAAGATGAAGAGGCATGCGGACTTCGTGATGTAAGACCTGTAAATGCATAACAGAATAGATAATGTGCTTCAAACTACATTATACTGTGAAGAGAAGTTTTTAAAAATCAAATCTTCCATTTATTTATATTCTGAGTATTGAAGATACAAGTGGTTTACTTTTTCTGCTCACACATCTTTGCTTGTGACAAAAGTTTGCCACAGTTTATGTTTTGCTGTGACAAACATTTACTGCTTATCATCAACACAAGTCAATATTTTAAATGAGATTATCATCAAGTTTAAAATATATTTTTAAAAATTTGCTCATTGTGAGAGCGAGGCAAAGTAAACAGCTTTTCACTCTATACTTGTACTAAGTTCCATTTTTGAGAATATTGTACGGTAGCTGTATCTGAAAGATTGCCTCAACAGAAAATGGGAACCTTCACAAAAACATAGGTAATTTAAAAAAAAAGTTTTAAAATCTAACTGTCAATACAGGCCAGCCCCATTGCAAACTTGGGAGCTTACTGTGGCAGCAGTTCTAATAAAAGATCATAGTCTTGGAATATCTCTCTCCAACGATGTTGCCAACCTCCTGATTATTTCCAGCACTTGCTGTTTTCTTTCATGTAAAAGTAAGTGGTTGTTACAAGATAAAGTGCACTCTCGCTGACAATATCCAATGTATCAGTGAGGATGTTGGCAGTACATCTCCCCATCAATGGGGAAAATATATGATGGGGCCACAGGCAGTTTAGCATTAGTCTAAAATAACATTTATTTCTGTTCAATTCAAGATTGCATGCTCATAATGCATTCAGTTCAGTACTTCAACACCAACTCATATGTAGCACCTTTAAGAAAATGAGAAGCCCAAATGTACTTCATAGGAATGATATTGAACAATGTTTGACTCTAAGGACAGATGAATGAAAGCTCATGTAAGGAGTTGCTGAATAAAGAGACCTTGGAGTGCAGGTTCATAGCTTCTCGAAAGTGGAGTCGCAGGTAGATAGGATAGTGCAGGCGGCATTTGGTATGCTTTCTTTTACTGGTCAGAGTATTGAGTACAGGAGTTGGGAGGTCATGTTGCGGCTGTACAGGACATGAGTTAGGCCACTGTTGGAATATTGCATACAATTCTGATCTCCTTCCTATCGGAAAGATGTTGTGAAACTTGAAAGGGTTCAGAAAAGATTTACAAGGATGTTGCCAGGGTTGGAAGATTTGAGCTATAGGGAGAGGCTGAACAGGCTAGGGCTGTTTTCCCTGGAGTGCTGGAGACTAAGGGGTGACCGTATAGAGGTTTACAAAGTTATGAGGGGCATGGATAGGATAAATAGACAAAGTCTCTTCCCTGGGGTGGGGAGTCCAGAACTAGAGGGCATAGGTTTAGGATGAGAAGGGAAAGATATAAAAGAGACCCAAGGGGCAATGTTTTCAC
Source organism: Chiloscyllium plagiosum (assembly GCF_004010195.1). Classification (NCBI taxonomy): domain Eukaryota; kingdom Metazoa; phylum Chordata; class Chondrichthyes; order Orectolobiformes; family Hemiscylliidae; genus Chiloscyllium; species Chiloscyllium plagiosum. The sequence continues at coordinate 21,307,118 of NC_057740.1, read as the reverse complement.
ACAGAGTGTGGTACGGGTATGGAATGAGCTGCCAGAGGAAGTGGTGGAGGCTGGTACAATTGCAATATTTAAGAGGCATTTGGATGGGTAGATGAATAGGAAGGGTTTGGAGGGATGTGAGCCGGGTGCTGACAGGTGGGACTAGATTGGGTTGGGATATCTGGTCGGCATGGACAGGTTGGACCGAAGGGTCTGTTTCCATGCTGTACATCTCTATGACTCTAAGAGTAGGTTTCAAGGAATGCCTTAAGGGAGATGAAAGAGGTAGAAAGGCAGAGAGATTCTTGAAGGAGTTTCCAAAATCTAGGACTTTAACGAGGCCACTTTTGGGATGCTTAAGAGAGTGTCAAAAAAAGTGGCGCTGCAAAAGCACAGCAGGTCAGGCAGCATCCAAGGAGCAGAAGAGTCGACATTTCGGCAAAAGCCCTTCATCAGGAATGTGGAGGAGAACTTCTTCAAGATGGACACCCTTGGAAGAGGCTTCGCAGCAAGGTTTTCAACAACCAGGAGAGAATAAGGGTTGGAAAAGTACCCATGTGTTGGAGGGTTTTGGAGCACAACCAGACTAACCAGAGACACAGGGGTGAGAAAGATAGAGATTGGAAAGCAAAGATGCGAATTTTAAATATCGAGGCTTTGCTTAACTGAGAGCCAATGTAGATCAGAGAGCATAAAGGTAATTGGTGAAAATGACTTCATGCAAATTAAAACCCCAGCAGTGGAGGTTTGGATGACTCTGCACATAGTGAGGGCAGAATGAAGAAGGTTAGCCAGGAGTGCACTTAAATAGCCAAGTGTAGGGTTAACAAGGACATAGAAGAGAGTTTCAGCAGCAAATGAACTGAGGCAAAAGAACAGTGGAATGATGGCAAGAAGTGTTTTTAGTATCTAAAGCAACAAGATCACTTGGAGCCATCTGTACAGAAAAGGATAAATACTGAAGGGAAAAATCCTTTCAGTAATAACATGCATGAAGCAGAATGTTTAAGCAATAAAATTTTATCTGAATTGTGTTAAATTGCTCAACAGACTGTATCCACATAAAAATGCACTTTATGTTAAATAATTACAACTAGAAAGATACTTCAAGACCACACCAATCGTTTTTGAATATTCCCACGTTTATTTTATTTTTTCTCAAAACTGAAATCTAAATAATAATTGAAGGGTAAGTACATGTGCCGATACCGTGGCCAAACATCAGTCAATAGAATGGAAAGTTGAATGGGGTATAAATCAGGCTGTACATGAACCACTGTCTAATCCATACTTCTTCCCAAATCAGATTTTACCCAGAGTACTGCAGTGTTACTGGAAAATGTTTGAAGTTGTGATTATTTGATATATTGCAAGAAGTTTAGAATAATGACTGTTGGCAATTACACTAGAATGTTATTCTGTTTCTGGCTCATTTCAAATAATTCCCATAAATGTTTGATTCTCTTACAGGTTTTTACATACATGCTAAAATAAAGAACTGAAAACATTAGGACAAAGACTAATTAGGTTTGAGAAACAATCTTTGTTATTTATAAAGACAGGATGATTAAGATATTTCAAACTGTCTAACTTGCTGCTGTTTGTCAATTCTAAACATGTTAAATCAACCCATTTGTATGAACAGTGAATCAGTATTCACAAGGCATAATCAGTTTTATATTATTGCTCGTTTCAATTTCTCTCTAACAGGCAAGCATTATGGGTTAGCGTTTCCAAAGAAGGCAATCTGTTTACCCTGCAAAATCTTTCCAATAATTTAATAGATTTATTCCCCTATAGACATTTCATGAAAGTAGACTAGGTATTGATTAGCTTAATTGAAAATGTTTGTTGTTACACAAAATGATGGCACTCAAAAAAATAACAAATAATACAATCACGCTTTTTTGAGACTCTTTATTTCAGAAAGTAACTTTAACTGTTTGCTTACCGCTGTGGACAGCAATCACAGGACGGTGGTGCTGTGTGAAGCTACTCAATCGTGAAGAGGAGTCTTGTGGAGATGGGCTATTAAATGGAGATTTGTCCATCTCAGTCTTCTTCACTGTAGGGGAGATACCTAACAGAAAATACAGCAGCACAGTGTCAATACTTCACATTCACTCAATTCTTTCTTTATCAGTGTTCCCCTCTGCTGATAAAGCAGGAAAAGAAATCTCAAAACACAACATGAGTATCTACAGCAACAGATGCAAAATAGAAGTTTAGGTTGCAAATAATTGCGACAGATAATGCAGTCCATGAACAGGAGCGGGGGGGAGGTGGGGCTCTCCTTGGCAAAGTCAATGAACATTGAAACTTGAACAAAGCAATCAGAAAGTTATTGCTGAATTACCCTTCATTTTGCCAAATATGAGAGGGTTTTGTTCACAAGATTAAAAACTCATTCATTTGTAATATTGAATATGCTGAAGTACAATTAAAGGATTATTTGAAGTGTTTCATTTCAACAATTCTTTAGTTGTAGACATTTATCTATTACATTTTGCCCTGAAAAGTGATTGGAAGTCTTCAACTCCAATTAATACTGAAACTGCTTCCCTAGTGTCAGAGTAACTTAATCTCAAGATGCCTTTCCTGCGTCCCTGTCCGTGCCCTGAAAATAGATTAAAAAACCTTTCTACAAAAATTCCACAAAAACCTTCCTTCTCAATCTTTCAGGCCTTTCCTTTAGTGACTATCTTTGTCAATGATTTAAGGACAGGTCTGGCAGCATATGTGGGAACAATAGACTGGTGAGCCTGACATCAGTGGTGTGCAAGTTGTTGGAGGGAATTCTGAGGGACAGAATGTACATGTTTTTGGAAAGGCAAGGACTGATTAGGGATAGTCAACATGGCCTTATGCATGGGAAATCATGTCTCACAAACTTGATTGAATTTTTTGAAGAAATAACAAAGAGGATTGATGAGAGCAAAGCGGCAAATGTGATCTATATGGACTTCACTAAGGCGTTCGACAAGGTTCCCTATGGGAGACTGGTTAGCAAAGTTAGATCTCACGGAATACAGGGAGAACTAGCCATTTGGATACAGAACTGGCTCAAAGGTAGAAGACAGAGGGTGATAGTGGACTGTTGTTTTTCAGACTGGACGTCTGTGACCAATGGAGTGCCACAAGGATCAGTGCTGGGTCTACTACTTTTCATCATTTACATAAATGATTTGGATGTAAGCATAAGAGGTACAGTTAGTAAGTTTGCAGATGACACCAAAATTGGAGGTGTACAGGACATTGGTTAGGCCACTGTTGGAATATTGCGTGCAGTTCTGGTCTCCTTCCTATCAGAAACCTGAAAGGGTTGTGAAACTTTAAAGGGTTCAGAAAAGATTTTCAAGAATGTTGCCAGGGTTGGAGAATTTGAGCTATAGGAAGAGGTTGAACGGGCTAGGGCTGTTTTCCCTGAAGCGTCGGAGGCTGAGGGCTGACCATTATAGAGGTTTATAAAATCATGAGGGGCATGGATAGGATAAATAGACAAAGTCTTTTCCCTGAGGTTGGGGAGTCCAGAACTAGAGGGCATAGGTTTAGGGTGAAAGGGAAGAGATATAAAACAGACCTAAGAGACATTTTTTCTCGCAGAGGGTGGTACGTGTATGGAATGAGCTGCCAGAGGATGTGGTGGAGGCTGGTACAATTGCAACATTTAAAAGGCATCTGGATGGGTATATGAATATGAAGGGTTTGGAGGAATATGGGATGGGTGCTGGCAGGTGGGACTAGATTGAGTTGGGATATCTGGTCGGCATGGATGAGTTGGACCAAAGGGTCTGTTTCTGTGCTGTACATCTCCATGACTCTATGACAGCTGGTGAGGTAGTTCCCATTCAAAACAAATGGGTGCGTGGTGCATCCATTTTCACTGGCAAGTTTTGGGTCTCAATCAGGATATTCAGTGGGAACATCTGAGGTATACAGCCTCATTAAAATATTTAAATGTGAGATCTTCCTCTTAAGAGCAAGTTGGTTGCCCCAGGTCCCCCCCATTCCCCAATTCTCTCCTCACAAATTAATCTGGAAGTGAGAGGGTGCAAAATTGTGTTGGCGTTCAGATATTTTTCCATTTTAACACACTACCTCATTCAAGCCTATATGTTCTTGAGATTACATTCCCCCAGTAAAAGATAAACTCGTGTACAGGGCTGCTCTCTCATTAGAGAGATAGTTGGTGATGGTTTAAGCGGAGGAAAACCACACCTCAGGAGAGGGGAGAATTGAAAATGAAGTCCTATCATGGATGGTGTGGTAACTGAACCTATGTAGCTACCCAATCTCATAAGTAGAAGAGTTGGAGTGTGAGGAATTACTGAGTAGGATACCTTTGGGCTTGTTTTTGTGATAATTACTATTTCAAATTTATGGAAATAGTCTGGATTCACAAACTCAACAGAAACTAGTAAAATTTGCAGGTGATACTAAACTAGGAAGATTAGATTAGATTAGTTACAGTGTGGAAACAGGCCCTTCGGCCCAACAAGTCCACATCGACTCTCCAAAGAGCAACCCTACATTATCCCTTCACCTAACACTAAGGTCAATTTAGCATGGCCAATTCACCTAACCTGCACATTTTTTGGACTGTGGGAGGAAACCGGAGCACTGGAAGGAAACCCACACAGACACGGGAGTGTGCGCAAACTCCACACAGACAGTTGCCTGAGGCACGAATTGAACCCAGGTCTTTGGCACTGTGAGGCAGCAGTGCTAACCACTGTGCCACCGTGTCGCCCCAAAAAGAAACTGGAATTGTAATTGTCTGCTTAGAAGTATATAATGAGCTGGGGAAATTGGTAAATCGGAAGAAAAAGGACAGATAAAATTTAGTGCTGACTCAGGAATGCAAACAGATGATTCCATGAATGGTCTTGAAATAGTTAGGAATGAAAATGCAAGAGACTTAGGTGTCTAAGCAGACTAATTGCTTAGCAATCAAAACAATGAATAGAATGTTGAACTACATGCCTAAAATAATTTATGATAAATGAAAGGATATAATGATGCTGCAATATTTTTGTGGTCAGCCAAATAAAAGCAAAAGATTCCAAATGCCAAAAACTGCACTGAAAACTGAAAAGTCTGGAGAAACCCGGCTGGTTTGGCAGCTTCTGTGGAGAGACACAGTTAACAAATCGAGTGCAATATAGTTCTTCTTCAGAGCTGGTCAGACTTTATTGCAAATTCTGCTTCCAGTTCTTGAGTCAAGCATCAAATAAGGCATTCAAGTGCAGTTAAGTGTAATGAAACTTATCCTGAATATCAGGGATCTGCATCATTAGGTAAAACTGGAGAACTGTTGTGGAGCAGAGGAAGTACTTCTTCCCTTCTCTATCCAGACAATAATTTAACAGAGAAGATCACACCCCAATTATAGGACCTGGATAATTTCCATGCCACCGACATCAAAGAGACAAAAATTAAGTTGGTTTTACAATGGCTGAGCATTTTGGGCCAGATTGTGGCCCAGATATTAAAGGTGAAAGTAACTCCCATGGAATTTTCAGCCCCTTACAATTGCTCAAGTATACACAATTAAAATAGGATAAAGCAGAGAACAAGTAACAGAGACAGAATGGAGTTTCATGGGTTGCAGTGAGCCAGTATCAGAAACTTCATACATAACTTGGACTACTGTTTGAATTCCCATGTGTTAAATAATGTAATGCTTCTATCATTATAAAAATGTCTAGCTTCGAAATGACTGCGAACATTGCAATCAGAGATCTGACAACAGAGTTAAAATCTCATCTGTTTAAAATTGATCATAAGGAACCAACACCTGGTACCTCACCAGAACTGACATTGTGAACGTAGCATTCAACTTTACAATTGGTTTTCCTTGTCAAGCAACAAATCTTACAAGGACTAAAATTAAGGCTCACTGGCATCTTTACCAATTCATGCTAGAGTCAGGATATAAATTTCAAAGAGCAGCCTAACTTGTTTAAAGGGCACTGAAGCAATTATTTATTTGCAAATGAGAAATAAGTAACAAATAATTTTGCAGAATATTTTTGAGAAGAAGCCTGTTACAATCTCGATTTAAAAGCATTCAGCTTTCTTAAGGCTGTCAGATGGCTGAAGGAATCTTAGCACAGTAATCAAAAACAAATATCAGAACCCTCCAAGTCTACATCTTTGAAAGTTTATTTATCCTACCTCTATTAGATAACATATATAGAAACCAAACATTTACTCATGTTGATCCTGTCAACACAGATTTATGTAACAAAGGAGATTCTTTGCATACAGTAATGATGATTGGCCTCAATCCTCACACAGCAATGGACTACCTAAATCTTAATGCATCAACAACTACAGAACACTGAATACCAGTTGAGGCGTGCAGATCACAAATAGTACTTAATCCACAATTTTGGGCTTTAACCATATATAAAGCAAGACATTTGACTATCTTCCAGCTCTATGTTAAAATTTTCATTATGAAGGGGGTGCTGTGTCCCAACCTCGAAACTGGATTACTAATCTGTGTGCTCTCTGTATGATCTAAACAACAAATATAGGTAGGTTTCTTTTAGATAGATATCCGGGAATATTTATTAAAAAAACCTGTAACATGGCTGGTAGAAGTGAGGACACCTTAGAGTGAGAGGCAGAAAATAAATCTTTAGAAATACAAATTGTTGATGGGACTAAAAGCATTTCTAGTGAGCATTAGCTGATCTGTATTGTTTCTGCAGCATGGCCTGACTCATTCTTAAATGGACGAACATTTACAACACTGTCAGAGGTCGCAGAAAGAAAAGACTCAAGGGAATAAGAGCCATCCTAACTAAGTCAAAATTTGCTTTACTTTGTTTCAAATATGGCTTTGTTGGAAGTGATGTAACTGTTAAGTTTACGTATTTGCATTTTGGTATTTTTTGCTGTGAGTTTGGGTTCTTGGAATCAGAGTTGGGTATGTGGGTTTTTCTATGCATTTGGAATTGACAATTGACCTTTGTGAGCAAAGAAAAATTACAGTATTCATAATTCTGAGAGAGGTTACCCAGAGTACATAGGGAACTATCCAGAGAACTTTCCAAATGGATTCAGTTTGTGCTGGGAAGTCAATCCAGAGAGAAGTATATTTCAAGCTCAGTCATGCGGAGAAATCTTTTGATACAGCAGAATTTCAAAGAAAAAGAGTTTAAAGAAATAAAATGATCTTAGAGTAACAAATTATTGCAAGTCATTTTTCAAAGTGTTGGAGACACAGCTACTTGAAAAGAAGTGAAGTTTTTGAAGTTTAAAAGAGAAGCAGCAGGGTTCAGTACAGTGTGGCACTCAATGGAAACACATCAGGAGCACAATAATAAAGAAGAGTTATCTACAGTCCAGCAAATGTCTTGAAACCTTAATAATTTCAAGCCCATTAAAACAAACAGAAAAATCTCATTCTGGGAAATTAACTGGGCTGAGTCTTGCTGGAAGTTCTTGGAATTACAACAATATTTGTAAGTTATATCATGCTATGATACTTTCCATTGTGTGCTAAAATCTTTGTTTATGTATTACAAAAGTAGTATATTCCCTTGCTTATCTCCATTTCTTTTGTTCTTAAACTTTTATTTTACAGTTACAACAAAGATTGTGAAGTATCTCCACAGAGGCCGGTCTCCCGTCACCAAGTCACCCACCCTTTGCTTACTTGTGGACAGTCCTTGACACTGATCCAGCTCCTTCAGAGCCAGCTCGCAGAGTGACCAGGATGTCTGACACTCCTGTCCTTATCTGTCAGCCAGGGCTCCCTGATTGGACCAGATTAACAGCCTCAATCAGGGAACACATATTCTATGAGGTCCACCTGGCTGACCACGTTACAATCACTACAGAATGCAACATTTGTGTGCTTATGATTCAGTAAAAGATCACCTTGATAAAAAAAAGAAATGATCTAGCCAGCCATGTTCCTGTCAGGAATCTGACTTCTCTCGTACTTTCATCAGCTGCATGTTCCCCCATAACACTTGGGGCCATATGATCATTAATAATTGGGCTTCATCATCTGCAGTCTTTAAATCAACGATTAAGAACTTGTGCTGAGACATAAGTCAGTTGTGTTGTGGGGGTGGTTTACTGCATGCCAACTGAAAATGGTTTTAAGTGATGTTTGCCAAAGTGAAGGATATAAAACTGGATTATTTAAAATCTTTGACTAAAGTTAACCTGAGGGACTTACCAAATAAACTGAAGTCAGAGCAGGATCTCATACAGGTGAGATACTCCAAATGATTATACTCCAAATGAGGGTCAATGTGGACTGGTTGGGCCAAAGGGTCCGTTTCCACATTGTAAGGACTCTAATCTAATTAATTAGTGACATAATTTTTGTACTAAGTTGCTATCAAAGGCCAGGGACAAGAACTTAATCTGATGCTAGCTCTCTGGTCCCTGGAGGTGGAAACTAAATAATTTTACCCTGGAGAGAAACTCACTCATAGAAGTCAATGGTAATTTCAGCTTGTCCCACCTGCCAACTAGAAATTTCAATTGATAAATATTCTGTGTCTCTTGTTATCTCATCAGCTAAAGAACAACATACTTCTTGACCCTATAAGCTTCCCTTCATCAAGCCACAAGTTAACTTCATTAACTTCTGGGTGAGAAGATCCATGGATGACCTTCTCAACTTGCTGGCTAATTAAGGGTTGAAATGTGCTTCTCTCTGATTATTCACATTATCAGTGGGCGGGAAAGGTCGATGGGACTGTGAAATCATGATGACCTGCTTGCCAAGCTGCTGGGCTGGGGGAGTTTTATTGTCCTGCTTTTATGTATTTGTGGGACATGGACATGGTTGGCTGGTCAGCATTTATTGTCCATCCTTCGTTGCCTTTGAGAAGGTGGTGGTGAGTAGCCTTTTTAAACCACTACAGTCCACATGCTGTCGGTTGACCATTAGGGAATGTGTTCCAGGATTTTGGCCCGATGACAGTGAGGAACAATATTTCCATGCTAGGATAGCAATTGATGTGGAGGAGAAATTGCAGGTGGTGGTATTCCCATGTATCTGTTGCCCTCGTCCTTCTAGATGTAAGTGGTCATGGGTTTGGAAGATGCTGTCTAAGGATCTTTGGTGAATTTCTTCAGTGCATCTTGTAGATTGTACACACTACTGCTAATGAGCATTAGTGATGAAGGGACTGGATACTTGTGAATGTAGTGTCAATCAAGTGGACTGCTTTGTTCTCGATGACAGCAAGCTTTTTGAGTGTTGTTGGAGCTGAACCCATCTAGGCAAGTATTTCAACACACTCCTGACCTATGCCTTGTAAATGCTGGACAGGCTTTGGGAAGTCAGGGGATGAGTTACTTGTCACTGCATTCCTCATCTCTGACCTTATCTTGTAGCCGCTGTATTTGTACAGTGAGTCAAGTTGAGTTTCTGGTCAATGATAACTCCAAGGATGTTGACAGTGGGCAATTCAGTGATGGTCTGATTTTCCTTTCCCTGTGGACCCCATCTTGCAACAAGAAGAAGAAGACTGAATTCCTTGAGAAGTAGTCCTTAACTGACAGAGTTTAAGACCATGAAGCTTCTGCTCTCTGACTGACTATCAGCTTCTAGAAACTTGCCCTTTGCTCGCCTGTCTATTGAATACACTATGGGATAAGATAGCATAAGTATAACCTTTCAAAGCCACTCCACAGTGAAGCAACACCGTGGTACTGTTAAATCTTCTGCAAGCCAGCAACGCATTGGTAATGCAAGTTTCCGATATTTATTAAATAAAATGTTACTACCACAACAATCAGGGTAAAGTAATAGAATGCAGTTTCAATCCTGCGATGGGAGATATTGAGTGGTAAAGTATATGAATCACACACAATAGTCTAAGTGAGAAATTTTACATCTTTTTGAAGGCTTAACATGTATGCTTATTACACAGCAGGTCACACAGTTCAGGACCAATGCATACGTGTAACATTTGTCATATTTGCTCATCTGTGCTAATATCTCGATATGTGGTCAATTGCCAAATTTTGCTTGGTAATGTATTAATGAAATGTTTTAGGACATTTTACTATCTTAAAGGTACTAAGTAAATGCAAGTTGCTGTTAATGCCTGTGAGTAGCACAGATGGAATGTGTATTAGAAACAAAATTTATGTTCACAGCTAATTGGAACAAATAATACAGGTACACAGCCAAACCAGAAGATATTAATAGACAAATGTCCAATCCTCTCTGGTAGAAGTAAATAGTAACTAATTTCACCAACATTTGACTAGGCAGAAACAGTACCTTTAAATTTACAAGATTTTCAGGAGTGTCTTGAATGATAATGATGAATTTGTTGGCAATTATAGCTTGCTCCTATCTGCCAATTAGAAATGTAAGTGATTGATTACTTTCTGTCTCTAATGATCTCATCATTTAATTAATAACTTCTTCCTTGAAGTTATGAGCTTTCCTTTGTCAAAAACCTTACCAAATTATTTTTAACTGTCATGATATATAATATTAATGCCATTACCAAATCACTGACTCTACTAAATCCACGAAGATTGCCAACAAAGTATTCAGGCATTGTTTCAGAACTTCACCTTGGATACATGGCAATCCGTTACTTTAGAAAGTAATTGCCTCTTTCATTTTCCCTTGCATTAAAATAATGTTCATTTAAGAGTGGTAACCTGTTTTACATCTTTGGCTAAAAATAGATTTAATCACAAAACCCAATAATTTTTCATAACAGTATCCCTTCCACCCTCTGAGGGTAATGCAATTTCCAATATATGCAAATAACTTTAAAAATTATAAAGCAACATTTACTTAGAGTCGTAGAGTCAGAGAGCATGGAAACATACCCTTTGGTTCAACCAGTCCGTCCGGACCATGTTCCCAAAATAGTACCACCTGCCTGCGCTAGGTCCATATCTCTCCAAATCTTTCCTGTTCATGAACTTATCCAAATGTCTTTTCAATGTTGTAACCATACCTGCATCTACCACTTCCTCTGGCAGTTTATTCTACACACTGATCACTCTCTGTAAAAATGTTGCCCCTCATGTCCTTTATAAATCTTTTTCCTCTCGCCTTAAAAATATGTCCCCTAGTTTTGGACTCCTTCATCCTAGGGAAAAAGATCTTTGTTATTCATCTTAGCTATGCCCCTCCTGTTTTTATAAACCTCAATAAGGTCATCTCTCAACCTCCTACACTCCAGTGAAAAAAGTCCCAGTCTTTCCAGTCCGTTTTTATAACTCAAACTCTTCATTCCCAGCAACATCCTGATAAATCTTTTCTGAACCCTCTCCAGTTTAATAACATCATTCCTATAACAGGTGACCAGAGCTGTACACAGTACTTGAGAAGGGGCCTCACCAACATCCTGTACAACCTCAACTCCTGTATTCAAAGGTCTGAGCAATGAAGGCAAGTATGCTAAAGCCTTGTTAACTATACTGTCCAGCTGTGATGTAGATTTCAAAGAGTAGTGTACCTGAACCCCAGGGTCTCTCTGTTCTACAATACTACCCAGGAGCCTACCATTAATTGTAAAAGTCTACATGTTTGCTTAATTCTGAGCAGTCACTGCTCCCATTGCAATCATTCCCTTTTAATTGTTCAACGTTGGAGATTGTTAGTAGATATGTTCACTTTATATGTTATTCTCCTTTTTGAAATTATTTGCATATTGACTGCTCTTTTTGACAAAAGGTGAAAGAAGAGTTTACACTTATATAAAAGTCAAAAGCATTGTGCTGGTAGTACATAAGGCACAAAAGTCAGAAGTCAAAGGACACCAGGTTATAATCCAACAGGTTTATATGAAATCTCAAGCTTTCAGAGCGCTGTGCTCCGTGTGTGTTGTGTGAATTCTGACCATGTCCACCACAGTCCAACATTGGCACCTCCACATCAAAGCACAAAAGCAATTGAGGTAAGAGAACACAAGTGAGCTTCAATCTGGATCTGACTGCCTGGCCTAACTTAATGACTGATTTACTTTCAAGATACAGTCCTGATGAAAGATTCTGATCTGAAAAGTCAACTACCCTGCTCCTCAGATGCTGCTTGACCTGCTGTACTTATTCCTGCTCCACATTTTATCGATTCTTTCAAGGTATAATGTCAAGCTAAATTGTGCAAGTCCTGTCCTTGTTTGCATTACCAAAATGCAATACCTCACAATTATCCAAATTAAACTCCATCTGCCACTCCTTAGCCCACTAACCTAAATGACCAAGATCTCTTTATAATCTTACATAATCTTCTTGACTGTCTAGTATACCAATCTACACACTTACTAACCATACCTCCTATATTCTCATCCAAATCATTCATATAAATGACAAATAAAAGTGGACCCAATGTGAATCCCTATGGAACACCACTGGTCACAGGCCTCCAGTCTGAAAAACAACCCTCCAACACGACCTTCTGTTTCGTACCATAAAACCAATTTTGGATCCAATTGGCAAACTCATCCTGGATCCCATGTGATCTAACTTTACTAATTAGACTGTCAGCTGCAATCCTGTCAAAGGCTTAATTAAAGTCAAAGTAAACAACTAATACCACTTTGCCCTCATCAGTCTTTTCGATTACTTCATTAAAAACCTCAAGTCAAGTTTGTGAGACACAATTTTCCTTCACAAAACCATGCTGAACATAGAACATAGAACAATACAGCACAGAACAGGCCCTTCGGCCCACGATGTTGTGCCGAACTTCTAACCTAGATTAAGTACCCATCCATGTACCTATCCAAATGCCGCTTAAAGGTCGCCAATGATTCCGACTCTACCACTCCCACGGGCAGCGCATTCCATGCCCCCACCACTCTCTGGGTAAAGAACCCACCCCTGACATCTCCCCTATACCTTCCACCCTTCACCTTAAATTTATGTCCCCTTGTAACACTCTATGAAGGTTTATAAAATCATGAGGGGCATGGATAGAGTGAATAGACAAGGTCTTTTCCCTGCGTATGGGAGTCCAGAACTAGAGGGCATAGGTTTAAAGTCAGAGGGGAAAAATTTAAAAGGGTCTTAAGTAGCAACTTTTTCACACAGAGGGTGGTATGTGTACAGAATGAGCTGCCAGAGGAAGTGGTGGAGGCTGGTACAATTATACCATTTAATAGGCATCTGGATGGGTATATGAATAGGAAGGGTTTGGAGGGATATGGGCCAAGTGCTGGAAAATGGGACTAGATTAATTTAGGATATCAGGTCAGCATGGACAAGTTGGACTGAAGGTCCTGTTTCTCTGCTGTACATCTCTGACTCTATGACTGTATAACTGTAAAAGTAGATGGATGCCCAGGTAGGCTTTGAGTTTGGATGTGCAATTTCACACAAAATTATTCACAACCTCAGTCAGCTAGTTTAAGGACATACGTCAGAGTGGCCACAGCATTTTATTTTGAAAGGAAGAGAGGAAAACCTGACTGAGTCATTGTAACCAGTTTCCAAACATTCCCAAGGTCTAGCTGTGAAACAGCATTGATGGATGTCTGGGAACATGTTTCTAGTCTAACGTCTTCATTAGGGAAGCTTAACTCCTAACGAAGGGAGTATAAGGAAAGTATATTAATCATCAGATAAATAAGTGAAGAGAAATAATTCTAAATAAGGGAATAAAGGAGTAATAACAAAACAGAATTGTTGTTCATATCAACAAGTAAGATCTTTCAATTATCACATTGTATTTTTCTTTTTTTTTGTGACTTAAGAAATGTAATTTTTTTCTCTCTCTATTCTAAAGCTGCTGTCTTGCTTTGAATGATTACACCAGTAAGCTAGTCTACAGTTGTCTTGTTGAAATGGCCTTTATTTACATGAAATAGAATTTCCTCTCCATCACTATGATTCTTTACTTCCAACCCCCTTTTACCTGCTTCTTGCTTAATAGATACCATTACAGCTAAGTTTTTCCTTTATCCTCTTCTGATGAACAGGCTTTGAATTACAACTTTGATTCTGTTTCTGTCTCCACAAATGCTGACTATTTCAAGTGTTTTCTGATTTTAGTTTAGATGATCAGTATCTTATATTTGTTTTGAGATAGAGAGCTTACCAAAGGTTTGATTGCGAAGGCCTCACAAGGCACCTTCCACTTAAGTTACATCAGACTTGTAAGGCAAGACCTACCCTTCACAAATCCGTGCTGGCTGTCCCTAATCAAGCAGTGTCTTTCCAGATACTCATAAATCCTATCCCTCAGTACTCTTTCCATTACTTTGCCTACCACAGAAGTAAGACTAACAGGCCTGTAATTCCCGGGGTTATCCCTATTCCCTTTTTTGAACAGGGGCACAACATTCGCTACTCTCCAGTCCCCTGGTACCACCCCCGTTGCCAGTGAAGACGAAAAGATCATTGCCAACGGTACTGCAATTTCCTCTCTTGCTTCCCACATAATCCTAGGATATATCCCGTCAGGCCCGGGGGACTTGTCTATCCTCAAGTTGTTCAAAATGTCCAACACATCTTCCTTCCTAACAGGTATCTCTTCTAGCTTGACTATCCCTAATCAAGCCTTGCCTCTCCAAATGCATGTAAATCCTATCTTTCAGAATCACCTTCAACAACTTACCTATCACTGATGTCAGACTCACAGGTCTATAGTTTCCAGGCTTCTCCTTCCAGCTTTTCTTAAACAATGGCACAATATTATCTACCCTCCAGTCCTCATTGGCATACAGTAGTCAATTTTGCAGGAAAATAAGTTCTAACACTTTTTAAAATTAAAGATAGTTGTTTGTACACCTTCACTAAAATATAGTTTTTTTCTCCCAAATGTCCAAAAATGCCACAATTAGAATACAGTTTGCATAGTGTTCTTTGCACTGAATGTAACATGTGCTTCAGGTCCTGCAATCTTTATGCACTGAAAATGTTATGCATGTTAGAAAGCTATAGACCATACCTTGGAAAAGTGTGTCAATAAATATTTAATATAAAGTAGGATTTCATGTTAATTACCCTCTTGCTGTATCAATAGCTAACAGTGGAATGCATATGTCTATTATTGTACTTGGCATTATCCATCCCAGTATCTTCGATGCTTTTCTGTTTCGATGGAATCCTTAGTAATTCAAGTTTTGCAGCTTTTGCCTAGTCAGCTATGATGCTGGTTTACTGGTTATTTTTCAAGGCCTAGAAAATCTGTCTGGTCATGACAAAGCAGACTCATTAAAATATTTTATTAGTCATACTGGTCTTTAGGAAAGGGTTGGCTGTCTGTCCCTTGTCCTGCCTCAGTCAAATCCCATAAGTCGACAGACAAGTATTAGGCTCAAAGTTTGTCTTGCTTTAACAACTTGACCCAAACATGCATTTCAGGTGTTAACTTTCAGCCTCTAAGTCCTATCTGCCCAATAGGAAATGCAACAAGGCTTGACATTCAATGCCGAATGGGAAATTGTGAAGAATGATAGGCATATCAGAGCTTTTCAGTCTTGAAAAAGGTACATTATGAAGGGACAGCTGAATCCAGATTGTTAGTATATTGAATCAATAATGTTTATAGATGTGGAGCAAAGAGTTAACTGCACATTTACTTTGGGAATCATTGTGTCATTATTTCCCTCAGGAAGTCTGGAAATTCAACTTCAGTAGAATTTTGCGTTGACAGGTTCCCTCATCAGAAGTCATCCTGACTGGCAGGCTTGACTTCAAGTCAGTTGGGATATGATCCTTTTTTGTGTAAAAACCTTTTTACTTTTTTCCCAACTGGAAAGTCAATGGCTAATAGTAGAAAATCATTCCCCATGAGTTTCTTTTTCACATAAGCCAAAAATAGCAAACCAGATGTCTGAGTATTTGATGTTCTGATTGGCTACAGCACAATATACACAGTTTTAGCGAAGAGATACAGTAAATAGTTTTTGCTTTACTGTGGATCAAATTACTTTACCTTTGCGTTTTTCCCATTGCATCTAACATAGAATTCCAAAAGTGTGAACACAGGCCCTTTGGCCCAAGTCCACACCAACCCTCCAAAAAGTGTCCCACTCATTCCCCAATTCTATTACTCTATGTTTCCCCTGACTAATACACTAACCTACAAATCTCTGAACACTATGGGCAATTTAGCTTGGCCAATTCACTCAACCCTCACATCTTTGGATTGTGGGAGGAAACTGGAGCACCCAGGGGAACCCCACCGGGATGGGGAAGAATGTGCAAACTCCACACAGACAGTCACCCGAGACTGGAATCAAACCTGGGTCCCGGGTGCTGTGAGGCAGCAGTACTAACCACTGAACCACCGTGCCACCCATATCAGATGAGAAACTGAATTAGAATCATACAGCACAGTAGGAGACCATTCAGCCCATCATAACTGCATCAACTGCTTAAAAGAACTATTCTATTAGTTCACAAAAATAAAACCAAAAACTGCAGATGCTGGAAATCTGAAACAGAAACAGAAATTGCTGGAGAAACACAGCAGGCAGCATCTGTAGAGAGAAAGCAGAGTCAACATTTTGGTCCTTCTTCAGGGTCACTGCTTTCTCTGCACAAATTCTACCAGACCTACTGGGTTTCTTAAATCCATAAAGTTTAGGTACTGTTCCTACTGCCAGTGGAATTTTTGTCTTATTTATCAAAATCACCCACAATTTTGAACTCCTCCAATAATCGCCCTTTACTTGTTTTAAGAGGAACAAGTCCCCATTTCTCAAGGTCTTCTATGGCCCTATAAGTGCATATTTGCCTTTGTTTATATTTCAGCTCCTCCAATGGCAGTATATTATATAAAGGGCAGATGATGGGGTCGTGGGGAGGGGAATTACGAGAAAGCCAGTAGCATTTCTTTGCTCATTTGCAGGTAATGACATTCCCCCTCCCCCAGTAAGATAGCTGTTTGACCTAGCAACTTGCAACTCCTCCCTATCTGTCACTTCCACTTTCTGCTTCCAGTGAAATGCCTTTGAACCTAACCAGCTAAGCACTTGTTAATGAAAGGCTAATTGGGTCTGTCTAGACAGGAAAACAAAACCCCACAATAATCCCAACCACCTGCTGGGCCAATCACTTCAGGGCTAAAGTTACAACCTTCTCCTGGCCTTGAGGTCAAAGGGATTTACCACAGTATATAAAATCTCAGCACTTGTTACATTTCCGCATTGACTCCTGACCCTTCAGTATCTCAGTATTAAAGAGAGGTTACTTCAAAATGGCTTTATTCTAGTCCGCTGAAACTCCATTTAATGTAAAGATGGCTAATTTACAATCTTCTAGCTGTCAGAGATAACCAACTGTGAATCGCAAGCTAAAGTATACATATATCAATTTACATCAACTCTACTAATACTGGTTCTTTGTTTCTCTGACAAATCTTTCTGATTCAAATTTTTCTTGAAAACGTTCTCAGACTCGAACTTTTGACAAAAAATTATTTGAGAGTGCCTAAATGTTAGTAACCCACTTCAATCATTCAAAATCTGGTGAAATATTGGAAGTTAAGGTTGTTCCATGGGCATTTTTGTGGAATGACTGTAGATTTAATCTGCTCCTATCAACTGCACATCCACTGCCAACAAGGCAACCTCCTTATCCCAACTCCCATCTAAAATTGCAGCAGATATCAATCTATGGTTCTGCTACCAGTGTTACTGATTTGATATTCATGTGGTTCTGTATAAAAGTCTAATCCAGTGCACCTGATGAAATGCACCAATCAAACAATACACATTGTAAGCATAAAAATAACTGTACCTATTATAAAGAAAGGCTTGCATTTATATAGCGAGTTTTCACATCCTCAGGATATCCCAATCTCTAAACAAATGAATACTTTTTAAAGCACAGTCACTGTCACATAATAAACTGCACACAAAAAGCTCAAACAAACAATAATGGAATACAGTTATAGAGTAAGACATCATGGAAACAGGCCCTTCAGCCCAAACTGATCCATGCTGACCACAGTGCCCACTCAGCTAGTTTCAATTGCCCACAATTGTTCCATATCCCTCTAAACCCTTCCCACCCAGGTATCTATCCAAATATTTTTTTAAATGTTGCTATTGTACCTGCTTCAACCACTTTTTCTGGCAGCCCATTTCATAAATGCATCACTCTCTACATGAAGCAGTTGCCCCTCAGGTCCTTCCTAAATCTTTCTCCTCTCACCTTTAACCCATGCCTTCTAGCTTTCAATTCCCCATCCCTGGAAAAGGACTATATGCATTCATGCTATCTATGCCCCTCATAATTTTATACACCTCGATAATGTCACCCCTCATTCTCCTATTTTCCAAGGAATAAAGTCCTATTCTGGCCAACCTCTCCCTATAACTTAGGTCTACTAGTCCTGGAAACATCCTTGTAAATCTTCCTTGCACTTTTTCCAGTTTAACCATGTCTTTTGTACAATATGGTGACCAAAAGTGTATATAATACTCCATAAATGGTAATGCTGATTGAGAGATAACGTTGGCCAGGATAGTGAGGGAATCTTCTTGTCCTTCAAAATCATACTGTAGTATCTTTTACATCCATCTGAGAGTACCTCAGTTTAACATCCAATCTGCAAATGTTGGCCAGTGCACAGGGGAGAACTCCCCAGCATTTCTTACATCCACCTGAAAATGCAGACAGGACCTTGGTTTTGCATTTCTGCCAAAAAGTGGCACTTGCACAGTATTACGCTGGGAATGTCAACCTGGCCATGTTGTGACGGTACGTACCTTTAAGAGGGACTTATTCTGTCCTGTTTCTCTTGAAGAGAGGTGTTGTGAACCTTATACAGAGGTGTCTGCTCCATGGAAAGCAAGAGTAAATAGCTTTGTTTTTTAAAAAAATTAGATAGAAAAATCATGAGTAGGAGGACTTAGGCTCATATAGTTTTAGTTGTTACTTTCAGTTGTTGAAGTTGGGATTTTGGAGGTGAAGCTACTAGATACCACATAATGTCTGCAGCAGCAGAGAGACAATGTTCTCTCTCTCTGCTGCAATCGGCGTTCCTTCTCCTGGAGTGAAGGAAACAGCAAGTAATGGAAATCTGTTTTGCTGAATTTGCCTTTGCCAAGGGTGTGTTGATGGGATGATGCTATTTTTGGACAGTTGATGAGTTGTAGTTAATAAATATATATTATTTGTCAAGTATTTCTATAGAGTGAAAACATGTCAATTCTTCTTCTTTGTTTGTTTTTTAACTACAATTGCCTTTAAATAAGATAAAAGTTGGGGTTGAGGCTATCTCCTTGGTATGTTTTGAGTAGGTTTAGTCTGGTCTATAACAATGTGTTCAAGTTTCTTGAGTGGGACTCAAGACTAAAACCTTCTAACTTCGAGGTGATCACTGAATTGTAACAGGAATGATGAGCTTAACTAATTGATCTCTTTGATCCAATGTTTAGATCTTCAGAACGAGAACAAGAAGTTCTGACAAGGTGCTACAATTAAAGATAAACAAAAACATTGAAAGGTTTGAAAAAAATCAGTGATCATCTAAGTATTAGAGTATGAACTGTACAATTGGGCAATCACTGGATGTTTTAACATATTTCACATTATGAATGAATCCATACTTTGTCAGATGCGAACTGGGAAGATAAAAGCTAATTATAGCACCAGCATTTACTTATACAAAGCCTTTAACTTGTGTAAACATTTCAAGTTATTTCAACAGCTGTGCAACTGTCTGTGTGGAGTTTGCACATTCTCCGGGTGTCTGCGTGAGTTTCCTCCGGGTGCTCCGGTTTCCTCCCACTGTCTAAAGGCGTGCAGGGTAGGTGAATTGGCCATGCTAAATTGCCCCATAGTGTTAGGTGAAGGGGTAAATGTAGGGGAATGGGTCTGGGTGGGTTGCTCTTCGGCGGGTCGGTGTGGACTTGTTGGGCGAAGGGCCTGTTTCCACACTGTAAGTAATCTAAAAATACTGAATCGGAATTGAGGGAGGAATTGGTGAGATAAACAAAGGCATGACTTAAGGGTTAAGTTTTTAAGTAGCATTTAAATGAACTGGGACATAATTGATGCAAATGTAACATTGGAAGGCACACAATTTTGTTTTAAATGGCATGCTTTGCAATGTTTTTTACATTGATCAAATTTAAAGTCTACCTTTTAAAAACGGAAGTTCTCAGTTGATAATTTTGTTTTTAATGAAGTGGTTTTAAAGATGTGCACTTGATCAAATTGAGCTGACTAATGAAATCTGGATTGCGGCTCTGCCTTAAACTACCAAGACAAGAAGAAGGATTTAGTATTTGCCTTTCAATCACCAATCACTTTCGTTATGTTCTTGGTTAAAATCAGGAATAAAATGTTTAATATCCTTCAGGTCAAGTGAGGCTCAGGTCAGAAACAGAAAGGAGTGTAACATCATCAGCCGTGGCAAACAATTGCCAAACTGATTTATAAGACTATACCTGCAACAAAAATCCAATAAATGACAGATGCACACATTAGTGTTAATCACTCATTTTCCTGATCTGCAGCGTAATATTTTGTAGAGCATTGAATTACAGGAACCTTAGATCCTATCGATCCAGAAACACTGCACTTCTTAAAAAAATGCTACTCTTTATTTGGTGTGCACTTGACAGCAAACAGCATCACCCAGACATCAGTGTCTCAGGTGTCTGAATCTCTATCACAGTTTTGCTGAAGGAGGGCACTACGGAGGTCTCGAGCAGTGAGGCAATATAGGCAGAAACAGGAAGGGTACAGTAATAAAAATGAGGCTGTACTACAGGTCTCCCAATAGCGATAGAGGTACAAATATGTGAACAGATTGTGGAAAAATGTAGGAGCAACAGGATGGTGGTGATAGGAGATTTTAATTTTCTCAACAATGACTGGGATTCATGGATTCACTTAGTGTTAGAGGTCTAGATGGAGCAGAATTTGTAAGGAGCATCCAGGAAGGAGAGGGACCGTATTGTTGAAGAGAGAGTGTGAAACGGACTGATAAGCTAGAGGAGATACTTGTTAGGAAGGAAGATGTGTTGGACATTTTGAACAACTTGAGAATAGACAAGT